>NC_136072.1:1129814318-1129984318 GCF_964261635.1 Lissotriton helveticus
CTTTACCCAAAAACCCAAAACTGACCCTGAACCCTAAAAATACCCCTTTACCCAAAAACTGAAAACTGGCCCTGAACCCTAAAAATACCCCTTTACCCAAAAACTGAAAACGGACACTGAACCCTAAAATACCCCTTTACCCAAAAACTGAAAACTGACCCTGAACCCTAAAAATACCCCTTTACCCAAAAACCCCAAACTGACCCTGAACCCTAGAAATATTCCTTTACCCAAAAACCCAAAACTGACCCTGAACCCTAAAAATAAAAACGATTTTTTTTACTATCTATATTATATACTTACATATTTTCACTTTCTATATTATTTACAGTCGATATTACTTCACTTACCTTAAAAACGATATTTTGGCTGTCTATATTCTGTCCTGTCGATATTTTGTCCAAACGATATTTTTGACTCGATATTCTGTCCAAACGATATTTTGGAGTCGATATTATGTCTGTGCACCGTGGTGGACAGGTGGGAGGGGGGAGGGATGGGACCTTGGGGATAGTTAGTAGCTGTTAAGAGATTCTATAGCGGGGAGTAGAAGAAAAGCGGAAGAGTACATTTCCTGAAGAGATGGTTACACCGAATATGCCTTACAAAACCTTGAATATTCTTCTCTTTAACGCCGCCCGACCTCCGGGTTGTGGGCCTTCAGGCTGTATGTAGTAATAATTGGAGACAGAAGAATGGAAGGGATAAGGGGTGTTAACTCTGTGATAAAACTTCTGTATTCAATGGCTGCAATAAAAACTGTTTTTAAAAAAAAAATCAGTTCCGGTTGTATTTCTGACCTGGAATGGGTTCTAGTACTCCAGTGGTATTTGCACAGTAAAGGGCAACAGTGATTACTGTGTCCAAGATTTAATGTATTCCAGAATTCTTTTCTTAAGTGTGGATCTTGTGTGTAAGTCATAATTCCATCATGAAGAATGACGACGGACACGCCGGAGGCAGTCCTGCTACTGAACAGAGGGTTTGCGTTTACGCCAGCCAAGACTTGGTTGCTGGCAAGAGGGACTCAGTTAGCCTCCAAAGAGTGGTTTTACTATACCATGTTGTCATTCTTCATATGTTTAAGGGCGTGTCAGGGAGCGGCCCCTTAGGCAAGGGTTGCTCCCCTTTTTTGTGTGAACACATTTTGGCAGTTTCTGCCTTCCCTTGGGGGCAGAAAGGCGATATTCTAAGGGTCATTTGCCGCCAAGTGGGCAGAAACCACTAGACACTAGCGAAAGTTTCTGTGTGTATGAACTGTAGTTCAGCCGATGGTCTGTGTGTACTAGTGTTTGGCTGGCTGTGTGTGAATCTGAATTTTGCTGGCGGTGTGTGTGGACATGTGCTTAGCTGGCAGTGTGTGTGAACTAGCGCTTGGCTGGCAGTGTGCGTGGATTGTCCGTTGGCTAGCGGTCTGCATGTATGGCACATGTCTGGCGGTTTGTGTGGACTGTTGCTTGGTTGGCGGTGTGCGTAGACTGTCACTTGGCTGACGATGTACATGGATAGTGCTTGGCTGCTTGTGTGCAAGGACGGCGCTTGACTGAACGATTTATTACCCAGAATCCCCTGCAAACTTTAAAGTTAGCTACAAAGTCACACTTTCCTCACGTTTTTGTGTGGAAAGGTTGTGGGTTCAATGCATCTGCACAATTTTCCCACTACCCTGCCATGACCTAGGTTTCCTGATAAAAATGATACCTCACTTTTGTTGGTGCCCAAAACAGAGAACCTATAAACGGATACAATGAAAAACTGTGGGGGAAACCAAAGTGAGTCCAAAAGGGCAGTTTTTTTCATAAGTTTTTAGGCTGACTTTGCTTTGGGCACCCACACAAGTTAGGTATCATTTTTATCGGGAGACCAAGTGAAACGCTTGGTGGTAGGAACCTTGTGCCGGAATGGTGATGCCAAACAGAAATGTGAGGAAAATGTGATTTTATTACCAAAATTTGAGGTTTGCAGTCAACTCTGAGTAAGAAAACATTGGGGGATCCATGCAAGCCACACTTCCCAGGACTCCCTTGGTATCTAGTTTTCAGAGATGTCTGAGTTTTGTAAGTCACCCTAGATGGCCACCAAGTTTGAAACCAAAAGCGCAGGTGACTCCCTTGCAAACCCATATCTTTCTGTGATAGTTATTTTGAAGTCTCCCCAGTACGTTTTGAGCCATTTCCTGTTGCAGGCACTAGGTCCACCCACACAAGTGAGGTACCATTTTTATTGGGAGACCCTAGAAAGTCACAAAAAAAACAAAGGTTACAGGGAAGTTATAGTTAGTTTCAGATTTTACATGCCCAAAACCATAGAAATTCAGCTGTTATACTTATACTTATCTGAAGAAACTATAACTAGTGCCCTAAGGTTAACTCTAACTTACTCCCTCGCCATGCACTGCTAATTAACCCACATATGACAACAGTCCTGAAATTTTCTATGATATCATTGATAAAATCACTGCAACATTTGCAATAAAATTATTCATGAGAAAACTGCGCATGGCGGTGTCAATATATATATATTCACAAAAAAAGCAAAGGTTACAGGGACATTATAGTTAGGTTTAGATTTTACACAAACAAAACCATAGAAATTTAGCAGTTATACTTATCAGAAGAAACTATAACTCGTGCCTTTGCCATGTACAGTTTTCTCATCAATAATTTTATTGCAAATGTTGCAGTGATATACGTAATATGTGGGGTAAGTAGCAGTGCATGGAAAGAGGGCGCAAATCCAGAATAGGCTTTGCTGGTGCTAAAGCCAACTTTTTTTTAAAGTCTTTTTTATTTAACTGTTGTTCAGTTCACAGCTGTTCAGTACAAATGAAAATCAAATACGGTAAGCCACTTGGCGGAAGAATTAAAATGTTTCTGTTTTCCGTAGTGATCGGCTTCAGGTGTGACACATGCACCACAAGTACAGTATAGCATATTCCTTCAGATAAGTTTCATGTGGAACAACCCCGGACCCTCCCTCCCACGACTCCCCTTACCCTTCTCAAGTCCCCCTGTAGCATGTCCAGCTACCCCAAATCTTGTCAAACCTGCGGGTACATTCCCTACCCTGGTATATCTCCACTTCAGCTAGTTGACACCAGTCCAGATCATTTTCCCAGGTTTGGAGCGTTGAAGGTTTATCTCCCTCCCCACTTCCCCCCACAGTCTGGACAAATTTAGCTTTGCAACCCCAGCCACCAATGTGAGCAACTGAGCCAAGTATTTGGGCCATACCACCTCCCCGAGGAGATCAACCATCTGGCCTCCATCTGAACCTCCAAGCCATGACAGCCAAGACCTCCCTCCAGTAATGTTGGATCTGTGAGCATTCCCAAATCATATAATAGAAGGTATCTGTTTTACCACATCCTCAGGCGCATTGAGCAGTGTTATATCGGCCCATCCGGTGGCAGCCTGGAATGGGAGTAGTAAGATCTATGCAGTTTATGGAGTTGCACCAGGTGTAAGCTGGTCCTTATGGCTATCTCCCTGGGGAATTGCAGACCTTCCCCCGAGTCCTCCTCCTTTATAAGACCCAGGTCCCCCTCCCAGGCCTCTTGTAAGGAACGGAGAGGATCAGGTGAGTTATACATGATTATCTTGTAAATCATGGAAACTGCCTTAGTTGGCATGGGATCCAAAGCAGCCAGTCCTCCATGAGTGAGTAATCTGGTAGCTGTTCCCCTCCGGCAGGTGGCAACTCAGCGCGTGTCTCAGCTGAAGGTATCTAAGTATCTCCCCCGCTCCATGGTGTACTCTGTCTGGAGATCAGTGAAGGGGAGCAGTGATCCCCTCCTCCAGATGTTCCCTTAATTTATCTATTCCCATCAGGCTCCATCTTATATGGCTTCTCAGTTTCATTACCTCCCCCAGGTGGTATCGCACAGCAGGGTCTCTGCAGTCAGTTTATTTCCCCACCCCAAGAAGCTGGGCCTGCACCACTGCCCGGGTGTGAAACGGAACCTTATCTCCCCTTCCTATACAGGAATGCTGGATACCCCCGGTCGCCCATAGCCCCACGGTCAACCCTTTAGGCTGGTTTGTCACTCTCGCCAAACACCCATTTATTTACCACCATCAACTGGGCGGCTCAGTAATGGCCATGAAGGTCTGGAATCGCCAGGCCCCAGTCAAATACTCCACGCTGGAGCTTTGCAAGGGATATACATGAGCTCCCCCGTCCCAAAGCAGCATCAGTAACACACTGTCGACCTTACTAAAGAAGCTCTCGGGACCCTGTAAGGGGTGCTTTGGAGCATTAGGGAGATCAGTAGTGTCCTCCAATGAATTACGTCTGCTCTGAAGCGCTCTAATTTGGTGAGTAAATTCAGTTGGAGGAATTCCTCCCTGTTCCTGGTAACATGAACTCGCAGGTAGCGGAAGCCCCTACTCTCCACCAGCGCCAGGCATCCTGGTGGAAGGGCGAGTTCCCTCCTAGAGAGTGGAAAAGTCAGGGACTGGTCTCAGATAATTTGCCAAACTTCCGAAGGGGTCGAAGATATGGAGGATCCTCAGAATCAAGAAGAGGGGCCTTGTGAGGTAGAGCAGAATATTGTCTGCCTATAAAAAGATCTGTTCCTCCCATTTTCTTCCCCCCCATCCTGCAAATGAATGGATCCTGATGTACTCAAGCCGCCAGGGTCTCCCCGGCCAAAGCAAAGATCCTCAGTGACAGGGGCACCCCTGCGGCGTGCCCCTGCACAAGGTAAAGGCTTGTGATATCTACCAGTTCACCCTCACTCTCGTCACAGGGTCCTTATATAATAGGCGGACCAATGAACAGAACTTGGGGCCGAAGCCCATCCTAGGTAGGCCTGCAAAGACCTAGGGCAGGGGTACTCAAAGTACGGCCCGCAGGCCGCCAGTGGCCCGCCAAGCCACCATTGGCGGCCCGCGGACCTTACAGACATCGTACAGACATCGTACCTGTGTTCTTTTTTTTTTTTAAGTGTCAGCAAACACCGCCGGTACTGCTCTGTGGGGGCCGGACGATTCTAGCCACAGAGTGGAGCTGCAGGAGCGCTAAGAAGAGGTGAGCAAAGCCTCATTAACATGTAAATGGTCTTTTAAAGACCTGTGAAGTACTGGGGTGCGGCTGTGTGTGTGCCCGGAAAGCTGTGTCTGCCCGAGCTGACACACATGCTGGTGAGGAGGGAGGGCAGAAGGGAGTGAGAGCCCGGGTGAGGTGGGAGGGCAGAAGGGAGTGAGAATCCGGGTGAGGTGGTAGGGCAGCAGGGACGGAGAGCCCGGGTGAGGTGGGAGGGCAGCAGGGAGCGAGAGCCCGGGTGAGGTGAGAGGGTAGCAGGGAGTGAGAGCCCATGTGAGGGCAGCAGGGAGTGAGAGCCCGGGTGAGGTGGGAGGGTAGCAGGGAGTGAGAGCCGGGTGAGGTGACAGAGGGCAGCAGGGAGTGGGAGCCAGGTGAGGTGGGAGGGTAGCAGGGAGTGAGAGCCCGTTTGAGGTGGGAGGGCAGCAGGGAGTGAGAGCCCGGGTGAGGTGAGAGTGTAGCAGGGAGTGAGAGCCCGGGTGAGGTAGAAGGGCAGCAGGGAGTGAGAGCCGGGTGAGGTGACAGAGGGCAGCAGGGAGTGAGAGCTGGGTGAGGTGAGACAGATAGAGATAGAGACAGATAAAGACATATAGAGACAGATAGAGGCAGAGACAGATAGAGGCAGAGACAGACAGAGCTAGTTAGGGTCAGGGATAGACAGAGATAGATAGAGGTAGAGACAGACAGCGATATAGAGAGAGAGAGAGAGACAGAGAGAGAGACAGAGATAGAGGCAGGGACAGATTGAGATAGAGACAGACAGAGACAGATAGAGGCAGAGACAGACAGAGATAGAGACAAAGAGAGATAGAGACGAAGAGAGATAGAGGTAGAGACAGACAGAGACACGGACAGACAGAGACAGAAAGATGGAGAGGGAGACAGAGGGAGGGAGACAGAGGGAGGGAGACAGAGGGAGGGAGACAGAGACAGGGACAGACAGAGACAGATAGAGGCAGGGACAGGAACAGATAGATAGAGGCAGAGTGACAGAGAGACGGAGACGGAGAGAGACACGGAGGGAGACAGAGGGAGGGAGAGAAAGGGAGACAGAGGGTGACAGAGGGGGGAGGGAGAGAGAGGGAGACAGAGAGAGGGAGACAGAGAGACAGACAGAGAGAGAGAGAGACAGAGAGAGGTAGGGAGACGGAGGGAGTCAGGGGGGAGACGGAGTGAGGGAGAGGGAGACGTAGACGGAGTGAGGGAGAGAGAGACAGAGGGAGGGAGACATAGAAAGAGAGACAGAGAGAGAGGGAGACAGAGGGAGGGAGAGGGAAACAGAGGGAGGGAGATAGAGGGAGGGAGACAGAGAGATGGAGACAGACAGAGGGAAACAGAGAGAGATAGACAGAAGGTGACAGACAGAGGGAGAGAGAGGGAGGGAGAGGGAGGGTAAGGGAGACAGAGGGTGACAGAGGGAGGGAGGGGAGGGAGAGATAGAGAGAGACAGAGGGAGACAGAGAGAGGGAGACGGAGGGAGTCAGGGGGAGACAGAGTAAGGGAGAGGGAGACAGAGGGAGGGAGACAGAGAGAGAGGGAGACAGAGAGAGAGGGAGACAGAGATAGAGGGAGAGAGGGAGACAGAGGGAGGGAGACAGAGGAAGAGAGAGAGGGAGGCTGAGGGAGCGAATCAGGGAGAGACAGAGGTAGGGAGCGAGACAGAGGGAGGGAGACAGAGGAAGGAAGACAGAGGAAGGGAGAGAGATAGAGGGAGGGTTGGAGGGAGGTAGAGGGAGGGAAGTAGAGGGAGGGAGAGAGCTAGATAGATGGAGGGAGGGAGGGAGATAGAGAGAGGGAGACAGAGGAAGGGAGACCGACAGAGGGAGACAGACAGAGGGAGAGGGAGAGAGGGAGACAGGCAGAGGGAGACAGAAGATGACAGACAGAGGGAGACAGACAGAGGGAGGGAGACAGACAGAGGGAGGGAGACAGACAGAGGGAGAGACAGAGGGAGGGAGAGACAGAAGGAGGGAGATAGAGGGAGGGAGACAGAGGGTGACAGACAGAGGGTGATAGACAGAGGGAGACAGACAGAGGGTGACAGACAGAGGGAGGGAGACAGACAGAGGGAGGGATACAGACAGAGAGGGAAGGAAAGAGAGGGAGGGCAGACAGAGAGAAAGAGCGGGAGACGGAGAGGGAGGGCGACAGTGAGTAAGACAGAGGGAGACAGAGTGAGGGAAGGAGGTAGCGAGCGAGAGAGAGAGAAAGAGAGAGAGAGAGAGAGAGAGAGAGAGAGAGAGAGAGAGAGAGAGAGAGAGAGAGAGAGAGAGGGAAAAAGAGACATGTGTGTATGCCAGGTCTGTTGGCTCAGTGGTCGAGGGCGTCCGCTGCAGGGGCCTGTGTTCAACCTCATGGTCACAGTTTTTTTTTCTCTAGCCCCTCCCCCACTGACCCCGCCTCCACCGGTGCGGCCCTCGGCCACAAACCACACAGTAAATTCTGCCCCCGAGAGAAAGTTTGTGAGTACCCAAGGCCTAGGGCCACTCTATACTATAGAAGGACATCCTTGCATCTACGGAGAGTACTGCTGCCTCCTCCAGGTACGGCGCCGCCGTCATATGCAGCACCCCATATAACCTTTGTGGATTTAGTCGGGTTCCCATCTCGGCATAAAGCCGGATTGGTCTGGGTGAATGACTGATGTTATAACGTCAGTTAATCCGTTTGCTAAAACCTTGGCCAGCACCTTAGCCTCTATGTTGAGCAGAGATATGGGCCGGAATGAATTACAGGAAGTCTAGGGTTTATCCTTCTTGGAGGATCACCACGATTGTGGCCATTCTCTGATATGTCAGGAGAACCCTTGCATCCCTCACGGCCAGAAACATGTTGAGGAGGTGGGGTGCAATCTTCGGGGTCAGACATTTGAACCTTTCAAGAGGGAAGCCAATGGGCCCTGCTGCCATGCTCGATTGGAGTCCTCGCAGTGCTCCTATTTTCTCCACCGTTAATTCCTGATACAGGGCCTCCCTGTCTCCCTAAGAGAGGGTTCATATTGGCAGGGTCTTCAGGAGTTCCGCACAGTCTTCGCTTGACCGGTGGGACTGGGAGGTGTATACCTGCTCATAGTATGTTGCAAATGTTTCGGCTATGTCTCCGCCCTTGTTGTGCACCCCCACCCCACCATTCAATCATGTATTACAGTGACCCAATTCCTACCTTTGTCTCGTTTATTCAACCAGGCAATGAATTTGGTAGCCTTGTTGCCCACATTGTATAGCCTCCTCTGCACCGCAAGGTGTGTGCCCTCGCAGCGTTCTCTGCCAGGTTCCTCAAGTCTCGCTGCCGTAGAGGGAGGCAGTGGACCCAATCTGCACCTGGGGCCTCCCCTCTCAGGGCATTTTCCTCCAAGGATCTGATCTCTTCTTCTAATTTCTGGCGCTAGGCCAATACCTCTTTTTTCTTTACCACTATAAGAGCTTGGACATTTCCTCAGAACACCACCTTAGCCTCCCATAGGCTAAAGACGGTATTTACAAGATGTAAACAAAGCAATTTCATGTTAGCCAGCACCTTGAGAGGCCTCTGCTGTGCTTGCACAAACTTTTCTTTACCAAGATAAGCTTCACTTGAGGAAGTACACTTGCTTTCTGTATGTGATCTTTTCAGCAGCCTGTGTGGCATGCATGCCCTGCCCCTATGACTTCACTGATTTTGGGCCACCACTGCAGCCTCTCTTGGAACTGCCAAATGGGAATTACAAGACATCCTATTGTGAACAGATGGACTTTTCCAAAGCACCCTACTACCTCTGGTAGTTAACACTCACATCTGATTATTAGTTACTCATTCTCTCTTAAGTACACAAACCCCCAGATGCATCAAGCCGTGATTCTGCGAATTCTAATTTGCAAAAAATACAGAATCTTAAATTAGAATTCGCAGAATGGGATGCATCAATAAAAGCGAAACAAAAATGCGATTCGCAGTCTGCCGCAATCGCCGATTGCGAATTCTGCTAAATCCTACAAAAATCGCAGAATCGCCTGTTTACCATGTTGAAATTGCGATTTCGCAATTACCGAAATCGCAAATTGCGATCTCGCTAACTGCGAGATCGCAAGAACGGGAAGTCGCATTTCGAGCACAGTGATGACATCACAACCAGGAAGTAGGCAGTTCCCTCACTCATTCTGAACACAGAGCTTGAGAGTGGAAGAAGCACAGCACAGAGCTCCATCAGACACACGCTGCAGCCCCACAACAGGACACACATCCAAAACCAGAATGTCCCAGGAAGCAGCAGGAAGCAGTGCACCTGGCAGAAAAATAAAAATTTAATTTTCTGAACAGGAACTGGAGTTCCTCATCGAGGGTGTAAGCAGGGACCATGATAGGCTTTTTGGGAAGCAATCCAGGAAGGTGCCTGAAGCAGACAAGAGGCATATTTGGCAGCGCATCAGGGCTAAGGTCAACTCTGTAGGAGTGACCCAGCGCTCTATTGATGAGCTAAAGAAGAGGTGGTAGGACCTCAGAGGCCGTGCCAAAGAGCGCATTGCAGAGAGGCTGGGGGAGCAACATGCCACGGGAGGAGGAGACCCCACAGTTGCGCCCAACACAACTCTTGAAGACCTGGTGGAGGACACCATCAACCGTGCAGCCTGCGTGGGGGTCCCCCAGCTGGACACCTCCCGACCCACCCAACAATCCAAAGGTAGGAGCCATGCAACTGCGACCCCGTCCCCTAACAATGCCCATGCCCCCAGAGCTAGCCATCTGATAACCCAAGTAATGCAGGCCATGCACATCAGAAACGCTATATTGCATTGTGGGACCTGTAGTGTGATAATAGTTCCCTGATAGCCACACACAGCCATACCGGTCAAGTGAAACATGTCCCTAAAGCCAGTCAGGGAATGCAAGCCTGCATGCATGTCGCAACATCCCATGTGCAAGATTCATATCATTAATCATGCACCCATTTACATCACAGGTGCTGCAGAACCACAGAGCACAGACAGCGAGGCACTCCAAATTGAGGAGAACACAGAGGACACCAAGGGAGAGAGCCATCCTGCCCCACGACCTGGACCTTCAGACACACCTGCACCAGTACCACTGCCTCCCCATGCAAACAGGGCCATCACTGCAGCCACAGGAGGAGAGCAACGACCCCATGCGTCACACATGGCAGTTGAACAGGCCACACCACCACCCAGGAGGCAGACACGGCGCACAGCCACAGTGCGGTCGAAGTCAAGTGGCCGGATGAGGCAGCAGCGCAACGTGGCAACACGGGCTGACTGGGGTCAACATGATCAAGATCCAGGGCTTGGCATCGAACGCCGGATGCTAGCTGTCCACCAAAAGCAGGCATGGCACATGGCAGCCATGCAGCTGCAGCTTTACAAGACAGCGCGCAACGTGAGCCAGCTTACCGAAAGCGTGCAGGTGTTAACGGCTGCAGTGAGGGAGAACAGCCAAATCATGGTGTCACAGCAGGACATCAGCCGTCACCGCCAGCTGCTGACCCGTCTATCGGAGTACACCAGGTCAAACCACCTGATCGGGAATGCTACTTCCCCAACTGTCACGCCGGTCCCTGGCAATGCAATGCCAGATGTTGCAATGCTGCCAGGATGTGGCTAGGGCATTGGAACAGGTCACAACCGCTGTACAGAACCAGCAGGTATGTGGCCATGCCCATGCAAGGGGGAGGGGGGGTAGATGCCAGTGAGGGCACATCCAGTCTGAGCAGCCTGTCCCTGTCGGTGGTACAAAAACGACGCCGCAGTACCAGGCCCACTGCAGCATCAAGGCCCGACACTGGCTAGGTGGATGTGGAGAGGCGACAGGGTGCGTCCGGCCGGAGGCGCTAGTGATTGACTGACTATTAACAGCAGTGCCATGTGAAGTACCAAGCAGGCCTGCTTCCCAATCATGGGGCTGTATGACTTAATACAGCTTTCATGTTTTGTGAACACAAAAAGTAAAAGAAAGATCCTGTTTACATAATATTAAGAATTTATTTCAAACGCAAATCCTACTCATGTCATTATTTCATTTGGCATGCATGAGTGCAGTGTTGTGTGAGGGGTATGGGAGCACTAAAAATAATTCAGTGTGGATTACCCCCCTTAGCCGATTGTGCAGTGATGATGGCCCTGTCCCACCTTTAAAGGACCTGGGGGCGAGAGGTGAGTCCCTCGACGAACTGCTGGACGTGGGACAGGACATACCCCGAATACTCCTGTTTTGGACACAGGTAACAGAGCGCTGACGCACTTGTTTCGAAGCGTCTCAGCGGCTGGCCTTTCGCTGGGGGGGGGGTGAAAATGGCGTCGGAGGCAGAAGCTCCAAGAATAACGCTCAGGCGAGACTGTCCAAATTTGCATGGCAGCAGGGCGGAGAAAAAGTCGACTTGCTAAGAACGGACAAAGATGGCACAAAAGGGTCATCTCCCCAGCCTAAGGAACCCACGCTCCATGATGTCCTGGCAGCCATCGGGGAGATGCGCACGTCTATGGACTCTGTAACGAAAGAAGTTTCATTACTTCGTGCCGATTTTAAGCAGACGAATGAAAAAGTGCGTGAACTCAAGGTGGTGACAGCGGCACTCCAGGAAGACACTTCCGAGCTCCAGTGCCAAATGTCAGACATGGAAAAAAGACAGGCTCGTATGGCACAGCAGCTCGATGAATACGAAGGGAGGGCCCGTCGCAAAAACGTCAGGATTCTTGGGGTCCAGGAGAAAACGGAGGGGCCAGCGGCAGATCTCTATGTGGAGGAGCTAATCACGAAACACCTGAAGCCTAAGGCGCTGTCTGCCTATTTCTCCATAGAACGAGCCCATAGGGTGCCGGGCGGGAGGCCTAAAGTCGGGGCCCCTCCTAGACCAATTATAGCCAGTCTTCAATTTTCGGGGCCGCGACAATATTTTACAGACCGCCTGAGCGGGCCCCCCATTAAAGATCGACAATTACGAGGTATCCTTCTTTCCGGACTTCACGGCTCGGGTCCAAGCGCAACGACGCAGCTTCCAGGCGGTGAAACAAGAACTGCGAGGCAGAGACATTAAGTACGCGATGCTTTTTCCAGCCAAACTAAGAGTTGAAAGGGACGGTAAATCATGGTTTTTCGACTCACCTGAGGCAACCTGGGACTGGCTGGAAGGATGGACTAAGGTCGGTGACAAAACTAATAGACGCCATGGTGCACCGGAGCGGGGGACTGGAGGTAGACTGGAGTCCACAACGATGGGGGATGACCTGGGGGCAAGCGGCCTATCAGAACAGGAGTGAGAGACACTGGAGACCTATAGAAGGACTAACCCCGATGAACACTTACAAGTATTAGGGGGGGTGGGCTGTTCGCAAAAGGTGCCATTGGGAGTAGGTATCTGACTTTAAGGGTTCCGGGTATGTAATGTGGTTAATTGTATTTACCTAGACGTGTTATGGAGATTTTCATTAGGCTGATATTCTCGATTGCAGGCTGTACTGTACTGAACTGTTAGCTTGATAACCTGCCGCGAGGGGAGGGGAACAATTCACCTCTACACAGTTAGTATGGGTGGGGAAAGCACAGGCACTCTGCCGGGTTGGGGGTGGGCAATTCGCAGTCCACAGGCAGGGGAGCAGGGAGGGGGGTGGAGGGGAGCCAGTGGGATGTTTCAGGGGTAGGATGGGAAAGTGATATTGGTGGTACTGACTGTAGTGAATATGTACGAATTCAGATTGAAATGTTTGCGGGGGGAAGGGTTGGTTGCACTTTGTTTTGTGCTTTAGTTTTGGGCTGTACTTCAAGGATACAAGTGAACACATGGGTGGAATGCTGCTGAGCTTTCGAGGATGTTTTGCCTATGATGGCGGACGAGGTCTTGGATGATGTGATAACATATGACACTGCCCCAATTGTGGCTTCGGTGCCCCCCCTGACCCTGATTACCTGCAATGTGCGCGGTTTGGTGGACAAAATTAAGAGGGGCTTGGTGTTGCAATATGTACGTAGGGCAGCCCCAGCACTGGTACTACTACAAGAAACGCATCTGGTAGGTTCGACATGTAAGGCTTTGGATCGATGGGGATATACAATGGTGATACACTCTGAGTTTTCCTCTGGTTCCAGGGGGGTGGGAATCCTGATGCGTAAGAGTTTTCCCGTGATAGTACAACAGGTGTGGAAAGATGCACAAGAGTAATTTGCAGCTATCTCCTGCTTATGGGAAGGGCGGAGATTCAACGTGGTATCAGTGCATTTTTACTGACACTACCAGAGGGCGAACTCATACTGGGCGGAGACTTTAATGCGTTTCTCGATGAGGGTCTTGACCGCCACCTCAGCAGGATGACAGGGTTGAACAAGGCGCGGCTGACAGGCTATGTAGAAGCTATGGGTCTTACGGACGGATGGAGGTTCAAGCACCCCGGGGATCGAGGCTACACCTTTTATTCAGGGGTACACAATAGTCTATCTCGTATTGACCATTTCTTTGTCTCTGCGGATAGCTTGCCCCATATACTAGATTTCGGATCATTCCCCGCTCTCCATGGTATACACCTCTCATGTAAAGACTCGGAGGCGTATTTTTCCGATCTCGCCCCATTATTTACAGATTCCCAAAATCAGAAGGGACCTAGTCACGGCTACGAAGTGTTACTTCCAAGAGAATATCACCTCCGTGGACTCACCCGGGGTCCTATGGGAAGCATATAAAACGGTGCTACGAGGCCAGGCGATAGCCTCCATAACAGGTCACAAGAGGACTGTGCAGGAAGACCTGGCAACACTAGAGCGCGACCTAGACTTTTTACAGACCAAACACGATCACGATCCCACTGAGGGGGCTAAGCGTCAATTACGCTTCAAACAGGCGGAATTCACGGAGTATCAGCGAGTGCAGGTCAGAAAACGGCTTATGCGCACTCAACATATCATATACGAGGTTGGTGATAAGGCAGGGAGACTTCTGGCGTGGCTAGAAAAGAAAGACAAGGCCCAGAGGACAATAGCACAACTTCGCTCCACTGATGGCGTGGTGCACACTTCCCCCACGGATATCGTAGACACTTTGGCCAATTACTATGAAGCGGTTTACACTTCCTCCTCGGGTATGTCCTCTGAGGAGGCGCAGACCTATATTAAAGATATCCAAATGCCCTCCATTCCGGACGCAGACGCTGAACTTCCGGAGTCAAACTTCACTATGGATGAGGTCGAGGGTGCTAGTCACTCTTTGCAGTCAGGCAAGGCTGCAGGGTCGAATGGGGTCCCAATCGAACTATATAAGCGCGTTTCAGATCACGTGGCCCCGCATCTGTTGCGAATGTTTGATGATAGCTTGGCCATGGGGGGAATTGCCTAGAGATCAGCGGACAGCAACGATCATAGCCATACCAAAACCTGGTAAACCCCCAGACGAATGTACATCATACCGCCCCATTTCGCTATTGAATGCGGAAGCCAAAATACTGGCCAAAATGATCGCTGTGCGCCTAACCCCACATTTGGAGACCCTGGTGCATCCGGATCAATCCGGATTCGTGCCAAACAGGAGCACTGCTCTAAATCTAAGACGAGTTTATGCGGTAATGGCGCAGATCCCAGCTTTATCGGAACCGGCTGTGATCTTGTCTTTAGACGCGCGAATGGCCTTCAACATGGTCGAGTGGCCGTATCTATTCTCGGTGTTGCGACATCTATGCTTTGGACAGAAGTTTTGTGCTTGGGTCAAACTCCTGTATACGAATCCACTTGCGCATGTTGTGGCCAATGGCCATATTTCCAGGGATTTCCGGCTAGGCCGCGGTACGCGTCAGGGATGCCCCCTGACGCCTCTGCTTTTTGCTTTGATTCTGGAGCCGTTGGCAGCATGGATACGGTGGGAACCCATGATAAAAGGTCTCAACTGGACTGAATCCTGGGAGGACCGCATATCGTTATATGCTGATGATATTCTTCTTTACTTAACTCTTCCCAGGCGTTCACTCATGGTTCTCCTTGACAACTGTAAGATTTTTGGGCGGGCCTCGGGATACCCCATCAATTGGGCCAAGTCGGTATTATTCGTCCTTAAAGGGCCCCCGCCGATCCTCTCGAACGACTGCCCCCTGATGGTTACTGACGGACCCTTCAAGTATCTGGGGGTATGGGTGACACCGAATGAGGAGATTTTCTATCACCATAATTTGCTGCCACCACTTGAGCGATTTCGCACGGATGTGAGGCACTGGCACACCCTACCGCTGACCCTGCTAGGAAAAGCCGCTTTATTTAAAATGATGACATTACCATGACTACTTTATATCCTGGAAAATACTCCATTTCCTGTGCCTCCAAAATACTTTCAGTCCATAAACGCATTCGTTTCTGGCCTACTTTGGGGGGACAAACCGGCACGCATTTCCCGACTAAAGTTGGTACGAGGATGGTTTGACGGAGGCATCGCGCTCCCGGATGTCCAGTTGTACTATTGGGCATCACAACTAAAGATCATAAATCACTGGCTCCACGCCCCGCAGACGGAGCCCGCATTCAAGGTGGACAGATATGACCTAGGGGCCGGAGGAGTGATGACCGCGCTCTATGATCCCCGAGGTGTGGCGGCCCTGATAGGCCCCACGGCTCACACGGTGAAGCTCTGGCACATGGCATCAGCTTGTCTTAAGTGTCAGAACACGATCACGCAGATGACACCACTTTGGGCGTCGCGCCGCCTTGCCCGTCTCTGTAATAGTAGGGGATTTGAGGCCTGGGACCGCATAGGCATTTCGACGATTGGAGACATTTATAGATGAAGTAAAATCCTCACTTTTGACCAACTAGCAGCCCAATTCACTTTGGTGGAGGCAGAACGTTTCCGCTACTTGCAAATCAGTCATGCCCTTCGGTCGGTGCTTCCGGCTGAGGAAAAGCTACCAGAATCCACTCCTTTAGAGGACAGACTGCTTACGGAACACATGCTTAACAGGGCGACCTCATTGGTCTACCGTAAGTTGATTAACAATATGCCTGACCCCATGGACAGACTGAAAACCGCTTGGACTGCAGAACTAGGTGACTTTGACGAATCAGACTGGCAAACCGCGCTCTCCTCGCCTCAGGAGGTCGCTGTACCATCACTGCTCAGACTGATACAATTGAAAGTCCTACACCGAGTATATTACACTAGGGACACACTACATAGGATAGGAAGAACTACACACCAGTATTGCTTGAGAGGCTGTGGGGAGGCGGGGACGTTCTAACATACTATCTGGGAGTGCCCTTTGATTGCTAGTTACTGGTCCAAGGTTATGCGAACTATAACTCAAGTGGTTCATGTTTCGCTGCTCCCTGAACCGCGTTGTTGCCTGCTGAACATTTGGGAGCCGAATGACCTGAGCAACCCCCTGCAGGATTGGGCAACACTGGGTATTATGTACGCTAAACGAAATGTGGCCAAGGCCTGGGGGTCCTATGTGTTACCGGCGCTCAGAGACTGGAGTACGGATATGGACTCTGCGATGGTTGCCGAAAAGGCAGTATATTTAAATCGGAAATGTCCGCGTAAGTGGGGAAAAATTTGGGGAGCCTGGAATGAGTATAGAGGATATATTTGTGAACCACCTCAGTTGGAAATTGATACTGATTCAGAATGTTAGGGAGGGAGGACGGGATTATCCAGGATTGGAGGGCTTATGATGATTAGATGTACTGATTATGATATTGTTGATCCCTTGCGATAATATGATGTGTCCACCGCATGTCTTCATATTAACTATGCACGATTGATAAGTACAATGTAAACCTTGAAAATGTCCATTGTTCACTTTTATTATCAATAAAAATTGTTTAAAAAAAAATAATAATAATTCAGTGTGATGTTGTTGCGGCACCTGTGTCCCCGCATGCATGAAGCACATGTGCAGGTGGGTGGTTGTCCCTCTCCGACTCACTGCCAGAGATCTCCACAGGTATCCTCCGCTTGATAGCAATATTGGGGAGTATGGCACACACGGCCACGAAGCGGCAGCAGACCTCAGGCTGGTAATTTGAGGGCCCCACCAGTCTTATGTAGGATGCGGAATCCCAAATGTCCGTTCAATTACATTCCTGGTGCGAATGTGCGCTGCATTGTAACGCCGTTCCTGTGGTAAAGTGTATTAGCAATGAAGAGTTGGCTCTAATCAGTTAGGCTGAGCACTTATATCTATAAAACAAAGAAAAGTGCCTAAACTGATACAGCTAGTCACACATGATTTCAACTCACAAAGGAAGAAATCTCATTTCCACCCGGGATTTTGCTAATTAATAGCGATTTATTTGTTCAATTTTTAGAAAATAAAATTTCAAAATGTTTACATGTTATATACAATAAGACACTACACCATTAAGCTGAACACTATTATGACAATATAGATACTCATTCATACTAATCAGGCATATCACAGTCGTTCAAAAGTACATACATCCATTCATACACGATCTAGAAAAAGAAAAGCAAAGGTTGCTCAATAAATCAATACATAAGGTATAATACACAAATGCATATCAACCTAGAACACAGTACACTTGAAATTAAATACAAAATCAATTATTTGAGGAAAAACTTGTATGGCAATGTGTACAAAACTCAAGTGCAGTATTTTTCAACACTTGGGTTTTAAAAGCAGAGCAACACTTAATACAAGGGCCTACGCGTTTCGAATCCCAATCGAAGTTAAAGAGGGATTCTCCTCAGGGCCAATGGAATATCCAACTGGTCTACAAGGCGACTTGGAAGGCGTAGTGGAGCAGAGGTATCTGTCTCATAAAGCTGGAAATCAGCGGAAGTGGACTGAATCTTTTGGCAGGCGCAGACGGTGTCTTGGGGTGACGCGAGGAGACGGTCTCACATGCTGAATAATCAGCCTAGAAGTCCGTTATAAGTATACGGATCCAGGGAGATCAAGGACAAAGGGCTCCTCGTGTAGTTTGATAGGAAGGTCCTGCACTGTGGCAGACACTTGGCTCAGTTGGCGGACGGGAACTTAGACGAGTACGCTGCCATCACGGAGGGATATAAATCCTGATGGAAATTAGTCTCGCGCTGCAATAGTAAGCCGACGTATCGTCTGGGCGTCTGGACGAAACTAATCTCTTACACATGCGCAGACCGGCCTGTGACACCCCAAGACACCGTCTGCGCCTGCCAAAAGATTCAGTCCACTTCCGCTGATTTCCAGCTTTATGAGACAGATACCTCTGCTCCACTACGCCTTCCAAGTCGCCTTGTAGACCAGTTGGATATTCCATTGGCCCTGAGGAGAATCCCTCTTTAACTTCGATTGGGATTCGAAACGCGTAGGCCCTTGTATTAAGTGTTGCTCTGCTTTTAAAACCCAAGTGTTGAAAAATACTGCACTTGAGTTTTGTACACATTGCCATACAAGTTTTTCATCAAATAATTGATTTTGTATTTAATTTCAAGTGTACTGTGTTCTAGGTTGATATGCATTTGTGTATTATACCTTATGTATTGATTTATTGAGCAACCTTTGCTTTTCTTTTTCTAGATCGTGTATGAATGGATGTATGTACTTTTGAACGACTGTGATATGCCTCACTAGTATGAATGAGTATCTATATTGTCATAATAGTGTTCAGTTTAATGGTGTAGTGTCTTATTGTATATAACATGTAAAAAATTTGAAAACATTTTTTCTAAAAATTGAACAAATAAATCGCTATTAATTAGCAAAATCCCGGGTGGAAATGAGATTTCTTCCTTTGTGAGTTGAAATCATGTGTGACTAGCTGTATCAGTTTAGGCACTTTTCTTTGTTTTATAGTTCCTGTGGTGAGGCAGGGTTGAGGTATGGGGTGAGGAGGTACTCACGGAAGCCATAGGCGCTGTCACCTGAGGGTAAGGAGCAGAGGGTCAGTGCCTGTCATGCGCAGCTACATGGGCTTGACGTACTGTATGTGGGCATGTGTACTTACCTAGGAGGTGTACTTCGCCAAAGTCACCCTTGGCCAAGCGGGTGTGCATGCCGCTGTGCCTGAATATGAAAGAATCATGCGTGCTCCCCGGGTATTGGGCCACTATGTCGGTGATGATTGTCTTTGCATTGCAGACCATCTGGATGTTGAGTGAGTGGTAGGACTTGCGGTTCCGGTACATGTATTCTGTCTCAGCGGGTGGGCAGATGTGGATGTGGATACAGTCAATGCATCCAATTACATGGGAGAATCGCGCAATGTTGTAGAATTGATGCTTTGTTTGATTTAAGTCCTGTTGGGTGGTTGGGAAGGTTATGTAATGGTGTATCCGGGTCACCATGGCGTCCAGGAAACTCTGTAGGCAGCGGGACAGTGTGCTCTGGGAGATCCCCCTGCAAGTGCAACTATCCCCTGGAAGCTTCCAGAGGCCAGGAGGTGCAGGCAGCACAGGACCTGGACATGGGTGGGCACGGCATTGGTCCTCCTTGTTGGGTGCTGCATCAGGGGGTCAAGGTCTCGGATGAGCTTGGTTATCATTGCCCCATTCAGCCTGTATTTTGAGTAGACCTCCTATTTAGTCTGGCCAGGAGTGTGATCCGCTGCCGGAAGATGCGGTCCTGGATCCTGCGTCGGTTCCGGGCTGCAGCCTGGAGCCTTCGCCGCCTTACCACGAAGTAGAGTCCTGGCATTGTGAATATCCTCATGCTCCTACTGTGTCTCCTTAAGTGTGTTTGTTTGTTTTTTTGTTTTTTGAAAACATATTTTATTGGTTTTAGACATCATACAAACCAAAGTCAGCATCCATTACACTTTAGATCCATCAAATATATTTCCAAGTTTATCCCGAACGAAACCCCCCCTCCATACGGCAATTGGTGTGGGTACATTTCAAAGGATATATATCACAACATAGCACCAGCAATAATGGGAATGCTCAAAACACAGTGCGCTTACTAATTGTCACATGTATGCTCTATACAATTCAATCTTCCCCCTCCGCCTGAGAATTCAGTAGAGCCTGTACCATTGTGTCCCAAGCTTTAGCCATTTCCAGAGCTTTTTCATTGTTCGTTTGTTTGGCCAATTGGAACCTAACGGAGCTCTTGCTGCTAGCCCATCTATGTAGCTCCGCTCTCCATCTCTTACACGATGGCCCTTCTTTCGATTTCCAGTGCCACGTAATTTCCCGCTTGGCTAAAAGTAATCCTAAAGCAATGAACTTACTGGTTACCTTAGTTTTGGGCGTGTGCGGGAACCAATGTAGCAGGCATACAGCAATATCAAAGTTCAATTGTCTATCAGTGATCTCCTTGAAGAGCTCCCCCACTTCCACCAATAATCCCCCAAAACTGGGCAGCTCCAGAGCATGTGCTCCAGTTCCGCACCCTGTTACGAGCACCTAGGGCACGCTGCGCTGTGGACTTGAAAGTATTTCTGGATCTTGCCTGGGGTTAGGTAGGCCCGGTGCAAAATAAAAAGTTGTACTTGCTGAAAGCGCGCATTTCTGCTCCCCTTCCATATTCTCCTCATGATGTGGCCCCACACTGTGTCTGGTATCGGTTTGCCTATGGCCGCCTCCCATTTCAGTTTCAAGCCATCTAGGGGCCGGAGTCCCTCGCTCAACATTCGAGACTGGAGGCATGTAACTGCTTTAAAGGTCCCCGCCGCCATTACTACATATTGGCAAGCCATAGTTGTCACTGGTTCTGCCTGTCCCCCCTTCCAGTGTCTCCGAATTGCCGCAGCTACTGCCGCGTGAATCAGGAAACTACCATCTGGGAGACCATATCGGTCCTGCAGGGTTTGGAATGTCAGCAGCACCTCATCCTCATATAAATCACCTACCACTGGGAGTCCCAGCCGTTCCCATTCCATGAGGGGGGACCAGTCTCCACCATGTGGCAGTGCCGTCAGCATCCCCAATGGGATTTTCAGGTGCATACGGGTGGGTCACCCCAGCTCTACACTGACTCCTATTCCAACAGAGCCTAAGGGTTTTCTCTTCCATTGTCAAGTCTTTTAAGTTAGGTTTTTGTTGCATTATTATGTATGAAAGGATATGTCTAGGAATCCCCACACCTTGCAACCTTTCAGGACCCCGAAATTCCGCTGCAATGTGTTGCGTGAGCACCTGCAGCTGGGCGGCCAAATAGTAAAGCTCAAAGTCGGGAACTGCCATCCCACCCTCTGCCTTAGGCCTCATCAATGTTGTCAAAGCCACCCTCTGCCGACCAGCCCCCCACAAGAAGCCAACAATCATAGAGCGCAGTTCTTTAAACACACTCGGGGGAACCCAGATCGGTAAAGTTTGGAAATAATAAAGTAATCGAGGTAAGGCCACCATTTTAAGAAGAGCCACTCTCCCCACCACTGAGAGAGGGAGTGTAGACCAGAACGCCATGCTTCCTTTCAGAGCACTGATACAGCGCCTCACATTCCCCTCCAACACGTCCGTGGCGGCATGATAGATTCGAACCCCCAAGTATGTCAAACAGGTTGGTTCCCATGTCATCACCCTGGGCAACTGCGGCGACTGCGCACACGGTCTTAACGGGAATAGACATGTCTTGCGCCAGTTCACCTGCAAGCCCGAGAGCGCTCCAAAGTGCGAGAGCAGGGAGATTGCACTCTGCAAGGAATCCTCAGTATTGTCTAAAAACAGGAGCAGGTCATCTGCATAGAGTGATATGTAATGGGGTACATCCTGCAACCACAGACCCTGGTAAACACGTCCCGACCTAGCCTGTGCCGCTAGAGGTTCTATGGCCAGGGCGAACAATAGCGGGGATTACGAGCACCCCTGTCTCGTTCCTCGCTGCACCGAGATCATATCTCCCAGCCGCACTCTTGCTCTTGCCGAGGAGTACAATACCTTCGTCCACGCTCCAAAGTGTTCCCCCAAGCCAAATTTCTCCAGTACCCTATATAGGAACTCCCACTCTAGGCTATCGAAAGCCTTCTCTATGTCAACTGACAGGGCCATTGGTAACCGTACACCGTGATGTTCTCCTCCCATAATCCGCACCAATCTCCGGATGTTCGAAGACGTGTTACGCGTGGGGATAAATCCCGCCTGGTCAGTGTGCACCAGCGTGGTCATATATGGCAGTAATCGGGTCGCCAGGATCCGGCTCAGTATTTTATAGTCCTCCGTCAACATAGACAGTGGCCTATAGGATGTCACATCCGTGTCCCCTCTGCCGGGTTTCAGAACGGGGATGATCAACGCTTCACGCATCGAAGTGGGTAACTGACCCAACACCTTGGCCTCTGCATATACTTCCAGCAGGCGGGGCGCCAAGACGTCCACATAGTGTGCGTAAAATTCGATTGGCAGCCCGTCTGCTCCCTGCACTTTATTTCTGGCCATGCTCTTGATCGCACATCGGATCTCTGACAGTGTTATATCTCCCCCTAGTGTCACGGCCTGCTCTTCCTCTAAGCGCGGAAGGGGGATCTCGGCCAGATAGTCCTCGATGTCTGTCCCCTTTCCCGCCAACCTGCACTGGTACAGTGACTCGTAATATGTTAGGAATCGCGATACCACCTCCCCCTGTGAGTAGCCCATGACCCCTGCCACCGTTTCTATTTTCATAATCTGGTTCCCTCTCTGGACTGGGTTTGCTATTCGTGCTAGCAGCGTGCCCACTTTATCTTTTTCTGCATGGGCCTTCACCAAGTAGTTTTTGTGATCGAAACAGCGCAAGCGCTCTACTTCAACCGCCACCGCTTCCTTCACCTCAATGAGCGTCGCCTGCAATGCCGGCTGCTCAGGCCTTTCTTTCTCCACTTCCCTCAGGCGGTCTTCAGCTTTGGCCACATTGTTCAAGATCACTTTCCGTACCCCGGAGTATTTGCTAATACAGAGCCCTCGTATCACCACCTTGAAGGCGTCCCATTCTCCTGCCCTAGCGGAAGCGGTTCCCTGATTAACCTCAAAATAATGCTCAATGCCCTCCTTAAACTCTGTCCGGAAGACCTGATCCTCCAGTGTCTCTGGGCGAAGCCTCCAAGTGGGTATGGAGGACCTCTCCCGTAGCCAATTGAAAGACAGCAACATTGGGTTGTGGTCTGAAATGGTTCTAGCCAGGTACTCGGAATGCGCCGCTATGTGTGCTATCGATTTAGAACATAGTATAGCATCTATCCTGACGTGCAGTTCATGCATTGCCGAATAAAAGGAATAATCTCTTTCTTGTGGGTGGTGTGCGCGCCATGTATCCATCAGCCCCCATCTCTCCTGCCAATCCGCGAACCGGAGAGTCCGCCAACGGGGGATGTGATCTATCAAGAACTATGTCTGTGATGGAGTTGAAATCCCCTCCCACTATTGCCGGTCCGGCCAGGTAATGTGCCAATGTTCCTGAAATATGATCCAGGAAACGAGGTTGGTCCACGTTTGGGGCGTAGATACTGCTAAGGACAATATCTCTAGGATGTAACCTCCCTTCAACTGCCACATATCTGCCCTCGGGATCAAAAATCTGGTTCAAGGCTTGAAAAGGAACGCCCGCCCTCACCCAAATCAGTGTCCCTCTGGCAAACGCTGAGTACGACGTGCTAAAGATTTGGCCACTCCATCTACGTTGCAATGCTAGTCCTTCCGTTTTAGTGAGATGGGTCTCCTGGAGCAGGGCTATGTGAACTCCCCTCTGCACTAGGTATGAGTGTACTTTATGCCGTTTCGCCATAGAATTCAAACCACGAACATTCCATGTGATACAGCCCAATTCAGGTAACGTGCCCATTGTGTGCATTCCTCCGCTCCCTGGGCCACCACATATGTTCATCCACACCAAATTTACCACCCCAAACAACAATTCCCCAGTTAACAACCCCCCACCTCCCCCCCAGAACAGGACCTGATACATATTTATCAGCCCCCATCCAAACCACTCAGCTATATCCTGTAGTAGCCACTACAGGCTTGCCTTAAGGGCAAGAGGGGGTCGCTCGGCCCCAACAGGCAGCCGCGCCAGCCACGTACCCCACCGCCTTATGATCCCATAACGAGTTCACAGGATCCATATACTCCCCCATTTTGCCTAAATCCAAGGACATAACTACCAATCAGAAATCGCCAACAGCTAGTCCACGTAGTCATTCATCGAGCATGCCCTCCGCAGTCCCGGGTGTCACCTCCGGACCCTTAGTAGTATCAGTTTCTGAACGTTCAGCTTCCGATCGCGGCCTGTCTTCCTCCAAATCAGTCCCAGCTGCCGACTCCGTTCTCTGTGATGCGGTGATCGCAGCTGTTGCTTCCAATGCCCCTTTCCTTTCCACCGCTGTTTGTGAGAGCATCCGCAGCCGCAAAGCCCTTTTCTTCTTCCGTAGCCTCTGGGATTTGCGCACTCGCGGTTCCTGAAACTGTTCTGCATACCGTTGATCTCTACGGTCTGTTCCTGCTCTGTAGGTTTCCAGCCAGGTCCAAGCTTTCTCAGGAGTGAAGAAGAACTGTGTTATGCCATCCACTATGATTCGCAGCTTTGCAGGGAAGATCAACGAATATTGGATCCCTTCCTCTCTGAGCTCTTTTTTGACCGCAAGGAACGATGCACGACGTCTTTGAATGTCTTGTGTGTAATCCGGAAATATTGTCACCTTGCTATTCTCCACAACAAAGGGTCCAGCCAGTCGAGCTTTCTGGATCACCAGGTCTCTATCCTTATAGTGGAGCAGCCTGGCCACTACTGGCCTTGGAGGGCGGCCCTGTAGCGGCGGCCGCGCCGGTACTCTGTGCACCCTCTCAAGTGTGAAGAAAGTGGACAGTCCCTCGGGAGCCACCGTCGTCCTGAGCCAATGTTCCAGGTAGGCGATCATATCGGTTCCTTCTATTTTTTCCGGAAGGCCAACCACGCGTATGTTATTGCGTCTGTTTCGGCTTTCGGAATCTTCCGCCTTCTTTTCCAATGCCTCTATGCGATTTAGGGCATCCGCCATTTTGCCTGCCAGGGCGGTGTGAGCCGGCACCAAGTCTCAAAGGGAGTCCTCATCTGCCTTTACTTTATCTGCCAACTTCGAATAGTCGGCCCGCAGGATCCCAAGCCCGGTCGCCACCTGTGCAATATCCAGTTGTAGGGCTTCTTTTGACGCCGCAATGGCGTCCAGGATCCTGTCAAATTGTTGTTGAAGGCCTGGGTCTTGTATCGATTCCGCAGCCCCATGGTCTACAGTGGCAAGATCATCTGGTTCCACAGTCTCATCTTTTTTGCATTTGAGCTTCATTGCAGCTGAAGAGCCCCCTCGGCCCTATGCGACACCCGGTTTCCTCTCAAGATTGCCCGCTCCACCTGGGCGTCGCCGTCTAGGCCCCACTGCATCCACTCTCCACTCATGTGAGTGAAGTTTATTCCTCACACCACCCCACCTCCTGGGAGCCCAGAACCCCGGTATCGAGCACCGGTCCTTTCGCTCCAGGTGTCTGTCCACACCAATCAGGGTCAGTACACGTTTCGGTGGGGCCCTCCGTCGGATCAGCCGGACGGGTGCTCCGCCATCTTGTGCCGGTGTAGAATTCAGCTACCACAGTTCCCCGGGCTCGAGCACCAAAAAGTCCTCCTCCGTTATGTGCTGCGGTTCCACGTGTCTGCGCCGAGACTCAAAGTCACTCGCACACTCCCGCAAGCCCGGCCACGGGCCTCCGATTCATCCCGTTGCAGGAGTATTCATCGGCGCTCCGAGACCTCCGCCATTTTGTCGACCTGTATTGAGCCGCAGCAACACAATTTCTCGGCCCGTAAGGTTCAACGATGGCCCCAGCTATTCCGCCAGTTGACGTCTGCTGGTCACAGGCACCCCGGGGATTCGGGGTGCCAGGTTTCGGCAGCAGATTTAGGGGATAACAGGATTATTGCCGGGATCAGACACGGAGCTCCGAGCTCACGCCGCCATTCCCGTCAGCGCCCAAGCCACGCCCCCCTTAAGTGTGTTCGTTTTGGCCCGCACCTGTATCTTGTTGGGAAATTATTTTATTTTTTTCCAATTGAACTTTATGGTTACCACATGGTTTGAGTTCTCCTTAAATAGCGCCTCGCCTCGCTAATAGCGATTTTTGGGTTTTTCGCAAATTGCGATTATTGATGAATTTGCTTTGCGAATATTTTGCGAGTTCGCAAATGATTTTGCAGAATCAGTGGAACATCGCTATTACAGAATCGCAAAGGGGGTTCCACGTTGATTCTGCGAATTTAATTTGGAACTCGCAAAATATTTTTGGCGAATTCGCAATTTGGTTGTTTTTCCTAGAATGAATTGCGGGAACAGAAATTGCGATCGCAATAGCTGTTTCGCAACTATTGCGATCGCAATTTTGGTTGATGAATCTATGACAAAGTATCTTAAAATCCTACCACACAAACATAGAGCGCAAATTATTATTCCTGCTTTTGTGTGTACGAGTAGAACCGTATCTTTCAGTACCTTCAATATGCACTTGCTACAATATACACACAACCCCCTTTTCCTGTACAAATGTATTACAATGTTCCATTCTTACACAAATGCAGTACAATTTGTACACATGCAGCACACTGTGCCCAATGAACGACACACCCACACTTCCCCTGACACAGCAAGCTACCATGTCCACCACATATAAAAGCACATGGTGCAATGCAATGTAAATTTTCACACCAACATTACTTTCTGTATAAATGAATAGCAAATAGTTCCCTAGTACACACACAAGGAATGTAGTTCCACGCACACAAGCAGCCCCTTCCCTATATATAGACAACCCACTACTTGTTTAAATATGGACCATGCTGCTGTGCCAGTCTCCTATACAGCAAGCTACCCCTTTCTATATACAAATGTAACAGTCCCTTTCCATGTACACATACAGTTCACTACCACCTATATATTAATATGTAATTAAGCTTGTAGTTCTCAAGTATAACACATGTAGAATAATTCTTCCTTTCACATTTGTAACGCAGGTTCTTGTAACATCACAAACTCAGCACACATTTCATATAAATATGAATCACAGAGTCCTGTATCACAACACATATGAACACACTGCCTTATTTTATGTACATCTTCAGACCACTATCTCCTCTTCACCCAGAAAGTACAATCTTAAATACAAGTAAATGGCACAGCTTTGCCCAATGCACCAACGAAGCACAGTATCCCATCCCCATTGTACACCTGAATAATACTACACTCTTCCAAGTAGAGGCGGGCATCTAGGAATATTTTAGGAATATTTTTTATCAAACAATAACACAAGTTGTTGTAAAATGGCCACTCGTGGGTACAATTGTGCTCAACACTGTGGGCATTTTGAAATACTTTAACAAAAACAAATCCAAGATAGCCACCTGTGGGTAGAACAGAAGCACATGTCCAAGTCGGAATGCTTTGCCCATAAAGTATGCCAAATTAAACAAGCACATGCTAATTCAGTTAGGTCTGTGTCTTCATATTAATTGCGAAACATATTGGCTTTGCCAATGCCTGTCTTCAAAGCTTCCTCGTCCGAAGTATGTATTCCAATTGTTACCATTTGGGTATTTAGGACCCCGAGCTTGGAAACGCCTCCTTTACAAAAAAAAATGCGATTCCCTGTAAACGGTTCACGTTTTTGCACTAAATTACCAAACGAAACAGAGATTAGCCGATAAGATTGTCTCTCTCTCACTTGTCTTCCTTACCCGTCAGGTACCTGCCACGCTATGCTGAAAATGGGTGACTGGGACTGAACTTATAACGCTGCACATCATATTTATTAAAACAGTGATATTATAAAACACATGCAATTATTCTTCCTGCCTATATTTCCATTTTGCTTATACGTAGTGTATATTTTCAACTCTTCTAAAAAGAAAACTGTTACTTCAGAACGATATATATATGTACTGAGGTAAGGTTGACGAGCAGAGCGGTAAATACTGTACCTTCTTTCACAGCTGGCACCGTTGGTTGGTTGTGTGGACTCTTCCTCGCGCCTCTGTACTTTCCGGCTCCACACCTCCTGTATGAATGAGCACGCTTAAACTGCCCCCCGTTCACGTGACCTTCTGAGCGTCCGTCTAGCGCAGAAGGCCTCGATTCCCATTGGCTGGTGGTGCCGCGAGGGCGTGATTGGCAAGACAAACAATAGAGTCAAAGGGCAGGCAAGAATGTCTCTCAGAAGCTGCGCAGTTTGTGGGCACGCGCGTGTGCGCGAGCAGGTGATGAATTTGCAACTACACACGAGGCTGTTTCCCCGAGCTAACGCGTGGAACCGTGGCCGATCGCAGTCACGCGCCTGGAGGCTGACTCAGGCGGCAGTCTTCGAAGTCCGATAGTTTATATTTCGACTTAGACTCAGTGCTTTTAATGGAAAGAAATAAGTGCAGGTACTCATCAAATTGAGTTAGAGGTGTGGCTAATGGGCGGGGCTATAGATGGGACATGCTTCAATGACATTGCTTCCATCTGTTGTGTTATTGCTGTTTGGGTGTTATACTGAAATGCAAGCTATGCCATGACAGTATTAACAAATATAAAATGGCACTATAATTAATACAATCAGCAAATGTTCTGCATTACACTGCATACTTTGCCTTTTGTTGCTGCATAATTTTATCAAACCTGCCGCGTAATTACAGTTGCCCTGATTATTATCATTTATTTGCATTGGGCTCAAGGCAATACTCATATTCTCGTGTGCACACACACTCACACAGGTGTGGGCACACATGCATGTACAAAGCAGTCCGCACACTTTCTTTTAAAATACTTTGTAGAGTATCCACATTCTCTCTCTTCCTCTTTCCTTTACGCGTAATCACACAAACAAGTCGTTAAACACACACAATCAAACACTCACTCAAAAGGCTCATGCAGGACAAAGGACGCTTTCAAGTCCTTACCTCCCGTGGCTTCCTTAATTGCCGCTCTCAGTGGGTCGCTTGGATTCCAGGGTGTGCACAAATGCACACCCTAGTATAAATGTGATTGAAAGAGCAGTGTCTGAATGGTACGGATACTGCTCTGTCCAGCTCAACGTGAAGGTGACATTTTCAACACCTACACGTCCAAGAAGACATGACGCAACTGAGCTGCTGTTGAACATTTCAGCAGGGGATCAGCATAGGGCTCCAGGGGTACTTTACCTGTCTGAGTATCCGGGAGGCGGGCTCCACAGAATTACCAAGACAGACACGAGTACACTGTCCTTGGCGGGGGTTGAAGTGCCAGTACTTGAACGGATAGAAATAAGAAGTGCTGGTACTCAGTACCGGTGAGTACCGGCCAGGGCCGGCGCTAGGCATGGGCAGCATGGGCGGCTGCCCAGGGCCCCGAGCTCAGCCCATCAACAGGGGGCCTCGCAAAAGTGTTTCCCCACCAGCCTCGCGCCTGTGGTGAGCACTGCGTGGCCCAGGGAAGGGCTGCCTCTCCTCTGGGCTTCGCAAGAATGTGTAAGAATGAGAGAAGAGGCCCCCCTCCCCTGTGCCTCGCAGCACTGGTTAATGGCTGTTAACCCCCAGGGAGGGAGCCCCTTTTCCCCAGGGCTGTGCAGCCCACATGTAGTGCGAGGCCCCGTCTGCATTTCAGCTTGACCTGTAATTGGGGACAGGGTCGGGTTGCTGAAAGGTGTGACATGTGGGCCAGTTGATAAAGGGCCTCAGCTTTATTCCTGCCTCCCAGGCCATCACACACCTGGCTATGGTGTGCGGGGCGAAGGTGTTAAGTGTGGCAATCTGCCTTAATTGTGGCCAGGTGTTGCTCTAAGTGTTGTCATTCTCCCCTCAGCCCCCCATTGGGGCCCCAAAGAAGTATCTTGCCCCAGATCGCTCCCCTGCCAGGCAATGGTGGGTGGGGGCAGGTGGGAGTATGCGGGGGGGGGGGGCGTCACTGAGGGAGCAGGTTTTTGGCTATGGGCAATTGACACCTTAGCCTCCACGGTAGCAGCAGTAGCTGTGTCCTTTTTCTTGACCCCCCTCCCCTGCAAGGTCATCCCCCTGAGGAAATGGGGGGCTGGGGAAGGAGTGAACTATGATAGGCCTTCCTGGAGGGTGTGGGTGTATTTACATGGGCCTCGCAGTGAGATAACCTTTGTTAGGTTTTTATTAAACTAGAGAGGATGTGGCGTTGTGTCCTCAGCTGCCATAGACCAGGTTCTAGTCCCAGCATCAGCTCAACATCCTGTCATTCTGGGCAAATCACTTAATCTCACCAAAGATTAAAGTAAAAATACATTCGATCTTGTGCAGTGTAACTGTTGCCCAGGTAAATCACCCCAATGCCCTAGCACCGAGTTCACCTTATGTAAACTATAAAAATCACGGACCGATCCCAAAAAAGCCATTTTTTTTTACTTAATTCCAGCTATTTTAATGCACACTAACTGTCTGATCGGCTCACACTGCAACAACAAGGAGTTTAATCCCCAAGCCATGGTTTCCAGTTTGCTTGAGTTTGTTTTGTGCTCAATGTGTCGATGTATGCATATAGCACCGTATATAGATTTGCATATACACCTGGCACATAGCACTCCATGCATTATCCTCACTGGCCTTTGCTATTCTCCAACAATGTATTTTAACAAAATTAAAACGTGAACAAAAAGTCGGAATGCTTGTTCTTTACTTTGCATGTTTGTTGCCTCTGAGTAAAATTAACTGGTTTTTGCACGACCAGCAAATGTGGGCCAATTTTTAGGGACTGCCCGGGCCTAATTGCAATCCCAATCCGACCCTGATTGGGGATGCCGGCCACTTCCCACCCCAGTGCCAATTAGCACGCATTTTGGGGCCTGACAGTTGTAATGATTTAGAAAGACAAGCAACTCTCCCTCTTTCAGATGCTGATGAGATGTGAAAGAGATGCTGGTCAGTGGCAGAAAGGAAGGTGTTTTAGCACACGAGGGGGGCATGCACCATTCAGGGTCAGGAGCACCTTCCGTAATTTAGATGCAAATATCTTTCAATCTCTGAGTTCCAAAGAGCTCTCTCAGTCCAGGGGCTGTGTGTCAGGTCAGTTAAAAATGTTAAGTGTTTTGCAAATGTTTGGCAGGCTCCAGTGGTGGAGAGTTCATACTACTCCTCATTTCAGCCGTGCATGAATGTTACGCGGCATCCCCAAAGCTTTGAGGGGAAAAAAAGTTACCTTTTAATTAGTAGTTACGAAAAAACTTGATTGTGAAAAATTATGTCTATTTGAGGAGTACCGTGTCTAGTAGTTTAAGCCCTAGGCTACGTTTTACAACTTTTTTTAACAAATCTATGGAGAGAAAAACACTTTAAACATCGAATGCAAATATATAAAATAAAAATGTTGCCTACCCCAAGTTATGCCCTTGAGTATATTCCCATTTTTAATTGGCCTATTTGAAATGTATACAAAAGGAAGATTTTACGAAAAGTTTGTAGCCTAAGCTCTGCTATCCCAGTACTAATTCTTAGGCTAGAGCTTGGACTCCATCACCCATGTTCAAGCACTGGCTAATGTGATTTGTTGGGGGGGTACAAGGTCCTTAACTCACTTTGCTGCTAGTCCTTTCCCCGTGCTAAGCCTTTTTTTTGGCCATTTGTTGTAGTTTGCGTTTAGGCCCGTAACTTTGTGCATGCAAGGGGATGGAACCACCCTCCCCTGGGCCCTACAGCTCAGGCTCATGGTGGGGGGGCAACATCTTGAAGCCATGGTGTAGCACTGAAAGGCCTTGCAGAGGGCCCCTCTCCCCTGGGTCTCATAGCCATAGTTCAGTGCTGATAGGCCTAGGGGTCTATCCTAATCCTCTCAATGCTACACCATGTCTGAGAGTCACAGGAGAGGGGCGCACATTGTGTGGGCCCCCACCCCTGGGTCCAATTACATTTTTCTCACAGTGCTGGACCCTGGCCCTGTGTAACAGAGGAATAGGAATCGGTAGTGCAGCAGGTGGCATGGCACCAGGTTTGGGCATATTAAGAGCGCAATGTTCCCATATTATGCTTTACTGTACTGTGCAGCCAGTGGACGAGGGTGAGAAAAGCCTTCACTTTGCACCACGGCACCACTGGTGTGCTACAGCCCTCTTTCATGGGCCTCACAGCCATTTTACACAGCTGTGAGGCCTGGGAGAGGCCTTCCTCCCATGGGCATCACAGCCATGGTTCGACACTCACAAGAGGAGGCACCCTCCTATGAGATAAGCAGCACTGGAACATGGCTATGAGGCCCATGGATCCTCTCTCAGGGGGTGTAGTTAACAATAGTTCAGCAGGTGCAGTGGCACCAGGGCTCTTTCTTGCATCACGGTCCATGACAACATTACTATGTCACTGGTTCCTTCTCCCTTGCACTGCACAGCCACGATCCAGTACTGCTGTGCAGCTCACGGAAGGCCCACCCTCCCCTAGGCCTCACTGTCATCGTCCAATGCTGAGAGGCACAGATTCATGAATCCCATGCTTAGGGCAAGAGGCGACATCTGAAGGGCATAGCTATCAACAGTGTAGAAAGTGCAATGGGACCATGGTCTTGTGGGGTTATGTGTCCAATGCACCCAAATTATGGCTGTATTTTACTGCTCAGTCAGTGACCAGAGGGTAGTGGGGAGTCATAATTTGCCTTGCTTGAACGATGGCTGGCCTGCTCTCCTACACCTTGCAGCCATGATCCTGTTCTGCGATGTCCAAATGTCGTTCTCTCCCTTGGGCCTTATGTTTTTTAGTATATGCGTTGTGTTTTACACTTAACATAATTCTGGTGAGTAAAGAGCCTACACACAAAAAAGATTGTCCTACGTCTCTTAGCATGTGCGTGTGGGATACTGGTGAGAGAGAGGATTAATGTTAAAACAAATTACGAAGTATTAATGTCATCCTAAGGTAGCACAATAATGGCACATAAAGATAAGGGAGCCTTTTGAAATGTGCAATTATATCCATGGTGAGTGAGGTTTTCTCTTGTGTCATTTTATATTTTGAATGATACCGCCCCTCATTACCTCACAGGATTGCCACCCTTTATGAGGCAGAACTGGAAATTGTATCATGCACTCATCTGGAAACAATCAGTTAACGAGGAGTAAATAATATACATCTTTGTGAGACCTGCACCTAGCTTTTCCATCCAATGTGACAAATTTAATCCATTTCATACAGTTTTAAAATATATGGACTTATTTAATTTGTATATTTATTTTTTTGTCCATCTTACTGCTATCCATGTTAGGTCTCTTCAGAGATGCCAAATAAGATCAATAGTCCTGCGGTATAACTTTCTGTTATGCCACTTCTTGTGATGTTACCAAGGACGGCTCCTCCACTAGGGCGGAGGAGCGTCACCCCACTGCTTTCTCGCAGAGCGAGAAGCAGAAATATAAAATGCAAAAACGACCATTTTATGTTTCTGCTACTCACACTGTGAGAAAGCAGAAGTGTTTGGTTGGGGGCAGTCGGGTCTGCTTTATGGTAGGGGAGGAGTGCCTTGCCCCCTGCTAAGGGCCCTGACTGTTTGGTCGGCCCTCCGGGACCAACCTAACCAGTCATGCACACTCTGGCCTTTCTCCATGTAGGCACCAATGCACCCTACATGGAGAAAACGGCCTCCCCATAGGCGCCTGGCTGGTCGGCGTCCCAACCAATCACAATTCTGCCATTGGGGAGGAAGGCTGCCTGCTTCCTTTTCCTGCCAGAGGCAGGAAAGAAAGAGAGCAGGTCAAGAGCAGAGATGACGCGAGACCTGGGAAGGTAAGTTTATTTTATTTTTTAAATAACCCCAGCGAGTCCTCCCACCCGCGAATCATGCTAGCCGCGACTGGATTTTACATGCAAATTAGAGGGGCCTCACATCTTCCCTTTCGCCCGGGGCCCCAGAAGTTCTAGGACCGGCACTGGTACCGGCCCATTTAAAGCACTGCTTAGACTCATACCTGCCAACTCACACGGTACCACCATGTGACAACGATATCGGCTCCCATCACAGGGTGTCCCGGTGAGAAGCCAATATCACACAGTGGCAGGGAAAACGAGCTGAAAACTGCTGTAAATAGTGGTTTTCCAACTCGTTTTCCGAGGCTTTGAACTGCTGACATCCATTAAGGGGTGTGGAAACATCCCAGGACTTTGGCACCAGCCTCAGCAAGCTTTTTTTTTAGGGGGGTGGGGGAGAGTGGAGTTTGGTGTAGATTGCGGTTCAAAAGTGCCTGTAGGTACTTCTCAGCACAAGGTCTGCCCTTCATCACATGAAGAGATTGTTCTTCAAATTGGCAAGTATGGAAACTTGATGGTTTAAAGAAAAAAACAGGGTTAAAGGGCCACAATGTTGTTAAAAAAGCTGCACCCTTGAGAGGACCCTTCGGGCTGTCCGTGTTGCACTTGTGTGTGGTGGGTAGCTAGTGACATATAACAAGCGGTGGTCAAAGTGCTTAAAAAAAGTATGGTAACCATGCTGGTGCGAGCAATGGTGACATGGGTGCGGGATCAAAGATGTGGCTAAAAATAAAAATATTCTGTAACTTTTTTCAGGTCTTTCACCTTCAGATAACTGCATATAAAATAGCAAGCAGCTTAAATGAAAGTGAACTGCAAGTTATGTTAATCAGTTGGAAATGCCCTAGTGTACATTACATTATAGACCTTTATTAGTTAGTGCACTGCACCTATTTTAAACTTGCATTACACCGAGTATAAGGGAGGTTGCTACAAAATGCACAAAAAAGGTTTTAGATAAAAGTCAAATGGCAACGAGACCTGGGGGATATAGAAGACTCAGATTGGTTGGATGCGCTGGCGTCCGCTCGGGAGGCGGCGATCACATCCCGGCTCAAATTGATACAACTCAAGGAGTTGCATCGGGTATATTACCCCTGCACCACTTTGCATAAACTTGGACATGCACCAGATCAGTTTTGTCTTCGTGGGTGTGGGCAACTCGGAACATTTTATCACATACTATGGGACTGCCCCAAAATACAATCATACTGGGATCAGGTTATGACGGACATCTCAGAGGTGGGAGGGGCGGAAGTTCAATGGGATCCCCAGTGTTGCCTACTAAATATTTGGCAACCCACAGACCTCAACCTAGCATTGCAGACATGGGCTACACTGGGTATGACATTCGCCAAACGGAACATCGCTAGACACTGGGGCTCAGGGTCACTACCTACGTTGCAGCAAGTTCAAGTTCAAGTTCAGACATTTATAAAGCGCACTACTCACCCAGAGGGTCTCAAGGCGCTGGGGGGAGGGGATCACTGTTTATCGAATAGCCAAGTTTTCAGTTCTTTTCTGAAGGAGATGTGATTCTGAGTAAGGCGGAGGTGGGTGGGGAGTGAGTTCCAGGTCTTGGCAGCCAGGAAGGAGAAGGATCTGCCACCCATGGTGGTTTTTCGGATGCGCGGGACTGCGGCGAGGGCTTGATTGAATGATCTTAGTTGGCGGGTGGGATAGTAGAAGGACAGTCGGGTGTTGAGGCATTCGGGTCCTAGATTATAAAGGGCCTTGTGTGCGTGGGTAAGAAGGCGGAAAGTGATTCTTTTGTTGACGGGAAGCCAGTGGAGGTTTTTTAAGTGACCGGTGATGTGTTCTTGGCGAGGGATGTCTAATATGAGTCTCGCTGATGCGTTTTGAATGCGCTGGAGCTTTTTCTGCAATTTTGTTGTAATTCCGGCGTAGAGTGTGTTGCCATAGTCCAGTCGACTTGTGACCAGTGCATGGGTGACAGTCTTTCTTGTTTCGAGGGGGATCCAGCGGAAGATCTTTTTGAGAATGCGAAGGACGTTGAAGCAGGAGGACGATACAGCGTTGACTTGTCTGGACATTGAGAGAGAGGAGTCTAGAATGAAGCCAAGGTTACGTGCATGGTCTGTGGGTGTGGGCGCTGATCCCAAAGCGGAAGGCCACCAGGAGTCGTCCCAAGCTGAGGGGGAGGATCCGAGGATGAGCACCTCCGTTTTGTCTGAGTTGAGTTTTAAGCGGCTCTGTTTCATCCATTCGGCTACTTCTTTCATACCTTCGTGAAGGTTGTTTTTGGCGGTGTTGGGGTCTTTGGTGAGGGAAAGGATTAGCTGGGTGTCGTCGGCGTAGGAGATGATGTTGAGGTTATGTTGACGTGCGATGGAGGCGAGGGGACTCATGTAGACGTTGAAGAGGGTGGGACTGAGTGAGGAGCCTTGAGGTACGCCGCAGACGACTTCGGTGGACTCGGAGTAGAAAGGGGGGAGTCGGACTCTCTGGGTTCTTCCGGCTAGGAACGAGATGATCCAGTCCAAGGCTTTTCCTTGTATGCCGATGTTGTGGAGGCGTTGTATGAGGGTGTTGTGACAGACAGTGTCGAAGGCGGCGGAGAGGTCGAGTAGAATGAGGGCCACTGTTTCACCGTTGTCCAGGAGTGCTCGGATGTCGTCGGTCGCCGCAATGAGGGCGGTTTCGGTGCTGTGTTTGGCTCGGAAGCCGTTTTGTGAGGGATCCAGGGAGTTGTTGGATTCAAGGAAGGCTGCGAGTTGGCTGTTGACGGCTTTCTCGATGACTTTGGCCGGGAAAGGGAGGAGGGAAATGGGTCGGTAGTTTTTCAGTTCTGAGGGGTCTGCTGTTGGTTTTTTCAGAAGGGCGCTGAGTTCGGCGTGTTTCCATATTTCTGGAAAGGAGGCGGAGTTGAAGGAGCAGTTGATGACATCGCGGAGTTGGGGGGCGATGATGGAGTCAGCTTTGTTGAAGATGTAGTGGGGACAGGGGTCCGAGGGTGAGCCAGAGTGGATTGAGTTCATGAGGCGAATGGTATCTTCAATGGTGATTGGGTTCCAGGACTTGAGGTAGTTAGTTGGAGGGGTGGGAACAGAAGGGGGTGGGGTGAGTTGGTCATTGGGAGTATTCATGAAGCTGTTGTGGATGTCGGCGATTTTGTTGTAGAAGAAGGAGGATAGCGCATCGCAGAGGTCTTGGGAGTTAGTGATGTCGTTGGATGCTGCGGGAGGGTTGGTGAATTCTTTGACGATATTGAAGAGTTCCTGGCTGTTATGAGAGTTGTTGTCGAGATGGTCCTTAAATGCTGATTTCTTGGCGGATCGAATCAGTTGGTGGTGTTTGCGGGTGGCTGTCTTGAGGGAGGCCATGTTGTCTGAGGTTGGTTCTTTTCTCCAGTTCTTCTCCAGGGTGCGGCATGTCTTCTTGGATTTTTTAAGGTCGTCATTGAACCAGGGAGCCCTTTTGCTAAATGATTTCAACTGGTGTTTTTTCAGGGGTGCTAGTTCGTCCGCACTGTTGGTGATCCATTGCCTGAGGTTTGTGGCCGCTTGGTCTGGGTCCGTTGTTAGGGTGGGAGTGTTTTGGCTGAGTGATGTGAGGAGTTGGTCGGTGGTGATTTTGTTCCATTTTCTTCGGGGAATGGGTTGTGGACGGTTGTGGGTCAGGGTTGTTTTGTAGCTGAAGTGAACACAGCTGTGATCCGTCCAGTGGAGAGCTGTAGTGTGATCGAAGGAGATGTGCTTGCTGGAGGTGAAGATAGGGTCGAGCGTGTGTCCGGCTGTGTGAGTGGGGGTGTTGACAAGTTGTTTGAGTCCGAGATTGGACAGGTTGTCCAGAAGGGTGGTGGTGTTGTTGTCGAGAATGTTGTCAAGGTGGTAGTTGAGGTCTCCTAGGAGAATGTAGTTCTCGGATGCAAGGGCGTGCGGGCTGACGAAGTCAGTGATGTCGTCACTGAATTGAGATCGGGTGCCTGTGGGCCTGTAAATGAGGGTTCCTCTGAGTGTGGTCCTGGGGTCGGTGTGGATCTGGAAGTGGAGGTGTTCGGCGGTTGCAAGATTGTCGTCAGAGCTGGTTGTAATTTTGATGGTGTTTCTATGGACGATGGCTATGCCTCCTCCAGTTTTGTTAATGGTGCGGTCTTTTCGAATGATCTTGTATGTGTCCGGTATGGCTATGGCGATGTCGGGGGCAGAAGATGTATTCATCCATGTTTCAGTGAGGAAGGCGATGTCAGGAGATGTAGAGTCGATTAGGTCCCAGAGTTCGGTTGCGTGTCTGTGGACCGAGCGGGTGTTCAGTAGGATGCATTTCAAGTCGTTGGGTTCGGAGCTGTGTGTGGAGGAAGTGTGTTTGGTGAGGGTCCTGACGCAGTTGAACTTACAGGAGAGGCAGGAGAATGGGCCGTGGGTACGTCCTGGGGTAGCTTGGCAGCAGAGTGGGGTGCGTCCGGTGTTGAGGGCGAGGAGAGTAGCGGCATCATAAGTTACTCTGGGGGATTGGGAGCGGCAAAGGGCAGGGGGACGGGCGCTGGGCGCGGTCCAGGCGCGGACGGGTGCAGACGGGCTTACCTTTGGCGCACCTTCGGCGAGGCCGCAGCGCGTTGGGACATCAGGCATTTAATGGAGAGTGGAGGGGGCGGAGTGTGGGAGGGGCAGCAGCTGGGAGGCGGTAGCGGGGAGGAGGGGCGGGCCAGGGAACTGCTACAGACAAAATGGAGGGTCAAAGGGAAGGTGAGGCAGGGGCAGCAAATGGACCAGCGCTCCTACTGTCCTGTTAAAGCGCCAGCAGGCACAGAGAGCAAATGTCGCGCTACAAAATATAGAGCTGAGAGAGCGGCGCCAAAGTCAATTCTTGGTCGGTATACAAGCTGAACGAGCACAGCGCTAGTCAATTACAGTGGCTCTAGGTAAACAAGCGAGTCAATTACAAAGCCCCTCGCACAGCGCTATTCAAGTACAGAGGCTCTTGGAAAACAAGCGAGTCAGTTTCAGAATCCCAGGTAACGATACCAAGTGGAATCAGCAGCGTCCACAGTGCGTGAGACCAGCGGGGGAGGGAGGGAGCGACCGTTCAGGAACAAGTCCGGGCGGTCAATGGGCGGCAGACATGGACACAGCCATGGTTGCAGAGAGAGTGGTTTATATACACAGAGGGTGTCCTAAAAAGTGTTCCAGAATATGGGAGAGATGGAATGAGTCCCGGGGGAATCTCTGTGACCCACCGCACGCAACAAAGACACCAGACGATAGCCCATGAGTGATGATGGGACGAGAGGGGCAATGTGCTAGCAATGAAGAGGCCGGCGCAATTTTGACACCAATGGGCTATGATGAACTGACGTATGTACACTGCAATTTTGAATGCTTTATTTACTTCTTACTGGAGATGATGATGGTTTATTGAATTCATGAAATCTATGTTTGTATGATGATACAAAATGCCAATAAAATATGTTTTAAAAAAAAGTGCTCCCACAATCTAGATTTTTGTAATACTCAGACGGTACAAAGTGCTAATTTTTTAACTGTCTTAAAATTAAGTACAAACTTCACAGCTTAGCTGGTAGCTCCATTGCAATACCTCTAAAAAAGAGTAATTGTGTGTCATCTGGAAGCTTCAAGTGATTCCAGCAATTAGAGCCAATACTGGCTTCCTAATAACTTTTTCATTTGCAGATTGACCAGTTGCGCACGTTTATATTTCTTTCAGTGAAGCCGGATCCATGGCCAGGAGTTTTTTTTAGCTGTGTGCGCCTCCCTGGGTTTCACAGCACAGATTTTCTAAAATTTAAAAAGCACAGGCATGTCGTACCCTTGAGATCCCCCCGCCCACTTTGATCACTGATGAGCAGCGTGAGAAAACCTGCAAGTTGTTCTTCGCACGCTCCCTGAGGAGAGGTTGTCTATGGGATGGCTCCAAGAGATGAGCCATGGGCTGCTAACTGGAAGGGAATCACCAGTAGCGCTTTAAATGATATTTGAAGTGCCTTGCCCAAGTGGTTTTCAGTGGTGGTACATTCTTCCTCCGAAGTACTGCTTTTTGTTCTTAAATAATTGTGTTATGGTTCATACTTGTCATTTTGATTTGAAGCAAGTGGATGTGTAGAGAAACGCAGACAGGTTGGTAGATTAGTACAAGGTTTATCGTAAGGCTGGTGTGTAAATGATCCAGACTGGAGGTATGAGCGCTATGAGGACCACTGAAAGATACCAGCCATATGTTCACGTTTTAAGATTCTGCAAAGGCCTAGTCATGATACAGAAATAGAACTTTATATAAAATAATTTGTTTTAATTCTTAACATAGCCTTGCCATTTTTCAAAAATTATCAGTCAGGGATCCCCAATGCAACTCTAGAAGACATTTTAAAGTGATTTCCTTTTATATTTACTAATTTAAGGAAGTGCTGAAAAGAGGAAAAATTATGGCTTTAAGTGATTTCCCAAATGTTTGTACCGGCTGGAGCCTAGAAATACTGGTCATGCTCGGTTAGAACTGGCCAGATGGGAAGACTGAGGAGGTGCACAAGGACCTAATGCAGTTTAAAAATTTAGAGACTGGAAGAGTAGATGGCGGGCTTTCATACATGGGGAGTCTGTGTCCGTGCTTGTGCGATTAAGAGAATACTGGCTAAAGCGAGTCAAGTAGGATGGCAAGTGGGTCTTAGGTAAACAAACAAGTTTTAACGGAGATGAAAAAAGGGGACCTGAGGGCTCCATACGGAGTTAAAGAAAGACTTGCACCATGAAAGGAGAACAGGCCTTATATACATGTATATATATTGCTCCCTTGTTTACCCTTTATGTAAATGGATTGGAGCAAGCCCTTCTTTCGGTGGAGACCGATTGCTCAAAGGCAGGGACAAGATCACTTCTGGTGCTACTATATGCTCACAGCGCAGTCCTGAAGGACCGGATGGCTGATAGTTACATCTGTTATTGAATACGTTTGTAGCTTTTATGGGCTGCTGAATCTCGCGGTCAACTTTATTAAATACTATGTGATGGTAATTGGCCCAGGGTCCACTAGAACAAAAAATATTTAAAGTGGGTAATAATACACTGGCCAAAGTTCCGGCTGTTTCCTATCTTGAGGGTCTTGATCGATTCCAATAAGAACTGAAAGCCCCTGGTTGCTAAGAAAGATGAATTTGTTAAGGCCAACGCAGCTGTTATTAGTTTTGCTTAGAGGCCACCGAGCCCTAACTAAGGTTTATCAAGACAAGTGTGTGTCTAAGATTTTGTATGACAGTTACGTTTGGAGATATTACCTCCAGACCATTGAAAACATGTTTTTAAGCCATGTGCTGAGGGTTCTGCAAAACTCCCTGGCATTGTGTGTGCATGAATTGGGAGTCAAGTATATTGGAGAAACAATTGATCTTAGGCCACTGTTATGCTGGATTAAGGTCTGGACCAGGGAGGAATCTCAGCTGAATAGGTTTATCCTTAAGGGTTGCCTGTCTCTTGACCATGCTATTAAGATCCTGTGGATTGCATATGTTAAGATCACTTTTAATTGTTTGGGTAGGGAGGATTTATTTCACAGCCCCCACTCCCTGAGCACCTCTGAATAGTAGAGGGTGAGGAACTGTTTTCTTGAACGCAAGATGTTACATAGAAAGCAGTCAGAATTGAGGAAACCTTTTGTACGGGGGCACATGCTGCTAAAGCAGTTCAGATAATGGAACCAAATCAATCTATTGCAACTAGCGACAGGGACAGATTTATCTTGACCAAATTTAGATTTTAATATGTTGCACTATACTCTGGCTTTTCCTAGTGGCTGAAGTCCGCCTGGCTCCATGAAGCTGCGATAATGTGTCTCCACAGGACACTTTATATTTTATGATGTTTTATAGCTATTTTAGGTTAACTAGGAGAATGTCTATCGTTCTTTTGTTAAAATCCTTAAATGTTATGCAAGTTCGACCTCCTCTAATGATTTTGCAGCTTTTATCTAATGAATATATCATTTTTGAAATGTCTTGCGTAAGAGCTGCATTGAGATTGAGGTATTCCTGACTTGATTAATTCTGTCGCTGCTATTTGATGATTTTATTTATTTGATTGTGGGATTGCTATTTTATTGGGTTTTATTGGCTGATTTTACTTTTGTGTGCAATGTGTATTTTTATCTTTTTAGTGCATGTTGTTTTTATGTATTACATGTCTGGGTTTTTATGCTGCGTACTTTTATGGTTTGTTTTTAAACGTTTTATTAATTACACAACATTGAGGATCTTTTACAACATACATCATGAAATAGATGTGTTATTATATCATGAACATTTAACACAAACTCAGATCCCACTCCACCCTCCCCCGGGTATAGCTCAGGAGTGATAATATACTAGATCTATTGCTGAATTAAACATATGAGTCTGACAAGGTAGCATCGCCTTATACAGTTAGCATTCTTCACAGTGTTACTCTCTGGACTCTGAATGGGAAACAGGATATCACAGCATAGTTATTCGTAACAGTGCATTTGTTATGTATCTCTACTATTTATCCTGCAACCTCGTTCTCACTAATCGGTGTCCCTTCACCTATGCGTATATCGAAGAGCATCTGTCTTCACTCCATAAGATCCTTCTTCAGTTTCTCATCCTGACAGACCTTTTTCATTCTGACCTCTGCCGTTTTCGCCCATTCTGACATATCTCACATCCACTCCCCATGGCCCGGTGGACGTGCATTCATCCGTCTAATAGCAATCCGCCTCTTGGCAAGCACTAGCCCCTGGGTTAAGAATGTACGGTAAGTTTCTTTTTTACAGGGGCAGAGAGAAGGCCCAGCAACACTTTATGGGGGGGGTACCCTCAAACTCCAAGTCGGCAGCTTGTTTAAGGGTCAGCAGGACCTCTCTTCAAAAGGGTATGATGTCTGCGCAGTGCCACACCATATGCAAAAAAATCGGCCTCAAGCGTCCTGCAGCATGGGCACCCATCCTGCGGCGTACAGTAGATAGCACGCAAGGTCCTGGGGGTAAGGTAGAATTGATGAAAATAATTGTATTGCATAAGTTTAAATCGAGTGTTGGAGCTAACCGTGCACGTCTCATGGTGTACCTTGTGCCAGTCTCATGGTGTCAGGTCCTCCCCCAGTCCTTCCACCCATCTGGTGTGTGCCTTCAGGTTGATCACTCGGGAATCTTTCCAAATAGCTTTATACAGGTGTGTGATGAGTCTCCGGCCGAGTCATATCTTGAAACCTATTCAGTGTCTAAGTGGGCACAGGCTCGTCTGGGAAACTAGGCCAGAGCTCTTGGGCAGCGGCCAACATCTTACTATTCTGCAAGTATTGTCCAGTGTCCAGTGCAAATGAATCTGTTGCATCCTTCCCGGGTAATAAACTGACCGTCCCCCCCAAAGTGTAGACCGCCCATCACTTCGCACCCCCCTTCTTTCCATTTTTTCATCAACATGGTGTTCTCTATGTCTACGAAAGGTTTGAGCAACCATGTTGGCATATCTTGTGCATATGGGACCCTGCTTAGGGTTCTCACATTCATCCGCTCCCAGACACTACCATCTGCCTAAGCAGGTAAGGGTAAGTGTCTGGGATTCGTGCCCCATAAACAAGGAGTTCCGGGAGACTTTGGTGTCCATTCAGTCTGCCCAACAACCTCGTTTCCCAATTATCCACCTCTTCAAACCAATGGACAGCATGTTGGAGGTGGGCTGCTACATAATAGTATAGTAAGTTGCAGAGTTCAATGCACCCTCTTTCCCAGGTTTGCTCCAACATGTGCAGTCCTATTTATTTTGCTTCGTGGACCACAATAGATCCACCAGGATACCGTCGGAAGGCTAAGGGAGGGCTGCAGCTGGTAATAATCGAGAAGCCTAAAAGCAATAGCGAGTCAAGAAAAGGGTTCACACTCCAGGTACCTGATGGGGAAAACGGATCCACTGGTACTGGCTCCGGGAACATTAGCCTCTGACTCAGGATCAGAAGCACTTGGTTTTGAGCAGCGCGGGGCTTTAAATGGTGTCACCCAGAAGTGCTCTGGAGGTGACCTGTGGTACTGTACTCTCGTGGAGAGCTAGCCAGCCACCCAACAACAACATACACTCCCCACTACGTAAGGGGACATGACACAAACGAATCAAAGGACTGTTCTTTATCGAGGAATGTTAGCGCGTATGGGCCGTCTCGTTGCTCATGGGGGAGGAGGACGTGAAACAATCTACGTAGAGTAAGCATGGTACTTCTCTTGGCTATGAACCCACACTTATCTTTGTGTATGAGAGTGGTCAGGTAGGGAAGCATTTGGGACGCCAATGGGTCGCTCAGTATTTTTGTGTCAACATTCAGCATCGAAAGTGGCCTGTAAAACTTCCCATCAATCGGTATGCCTCACCGTATACCTCTAGTAGTCAATCGACAATTAGATCGGCATATTTATGATGAAATTCTGTAGGGAGGCTGTCGCCCCCTGTGTTTTAGCCGACTTCATGATTTTTCAGCGAGGCGTAAGTCTCTTCTCTACTCAGATCTGCCTCAAATGTAGACCTATGCGCAGGGTGATTCCAGTCCTGCTAAAAAAAAATCTGCCTTAATAAGGCCCTTTGCCATCTCCCTTTCAGCGTATACTTCTGTAAGATGGAGTTGTAGAGGTTTTTTTTAGCTGCTTGTGTTGTAACTAATGTGCCCACTGGGTCCGACGTAACTAATGTGCCCACTGGATCCCACAACGCCCAAATGGGTTCTCGGGGGTCCTGTTGCCTCACCAATCACTCCCGTCTTATCCCCCTCAGCACGGAGTCTCTGTCTGTGGGCCGTGTAAATGTATTTTTCCAGTCTATGCCAATCCTCGAGTACCTCACCACGTATGCGATGCCACTCTTCCAGTCAAAGGGGTTGTGTCAGGAGTGCCTGTTCCACATCTAACAGTGTGGATTTGTCTCGTTCTAAGTCTAGCATCAACTGTTGCCGCACATTGTATAATGTATTCATACACCTTCCCCTAAGTACCACTTTCATCGCTTCCCAGTCATGAGCTCTACTGTTAGTAGATCCCCAGTTCTCCATTACTAATCAAGAGCCTCCTGCACCATGGCCAGAAATGGCGGGCCTGTCAATGCCTCCGACTGCAGGCCCCATAACGGCATCGCAGGACACGGTAGTCTTCTTGCCAGTAAAATCATCAGGAAGAATGGTCAGAGCTATACCTCGCCAGATACCTCTCCTCACAATTAGGGATTGCAAGCCTGAGGTCAAGAGACAGCAATCTAGTCTACTATATGTACCTGTGGCCGGTGTAAAACAGGAGAATATTCTAGAATTTGGGTGCCTTTCCCTCCATATGTTCAATAACACAAAATCCTGCTTCAGTATCTGTAGTTGTGATGTCATGTGGGGTTTCGTGTGTGCTTTTGGAGGCGCGCAACTAATGTTGCAACTAATACAGAATTACAGTCACCAGAGAGCAATATGTGATCGGTGCACGGCTGCTGCTGTCGCCACCTCAGTAAAAAACTGTGAAGTGTCTGCGTTCGGTGCATATACATTAATAAGGCAGAGATCCTGCCCAACCAGAACTCCAGACAAGATCACGAAATGGCCCTCGGTGTCAACAACGTGACCTCTATTCTGAACCAGCACCCTGGTAGCCACACAGATCAAGGTACCCCACGTAAACCCTGAATATGATGTAGCGTATGGTTGACCCCTCCATCATTTACTAAGGTCAGGGAGACAATCTCCCCAAATATGTGCTAACTGTAAAAAAGCAACTGAAATGTGATACCTCTTAAGATATTCATGCACCCATTGACGCTTCTCTGGTTGGAACAGTGCACTGACATTCCATGTCAGTAATTTAAATGTTATTTCAGCCATCCCAACTAGCCGACACGATCAATCCAACACCCAGATATAGCACCAGACACCACCCCCTTGTGTCCTCTTTCATCCACCCACCTGAGCTGACACTTACCCCACTGCGGTGAAACAAAAATAGAACTTCCCATACCTGCAACTCCCCCCACTCCATGGGCAGTACCGCTAACCCGTCCTGCCTTACCACGACAGCTGCCTCAACAGCTCCTCACACTGCCTTTCAGCCTCCTTTCGGTGGAGTTTTGTCTCTAGGTCAGGCAGAACTCACGCCACGATGACAGCTCCGGCCCTGCGTTATTCGTTGCAGCATTCATAAGGTGGGTCCGGGTACCAATTATGGGTCCGTCGAGCACACCTAAAACCATGTGCAGGACGCAGCGGGAATCCAGCCAGTCTGGCGGTGTGGTGCGCAGCAGGATTATGATAGATCAGAGGGGGCTTGTGTCTTTGAGAGAGAACTCCCCCAATGGCTAACTCGGAAGCATCTGTCTCAAGACAAAAGGGTTTCGTTTGGGTCTGCGTGGAGAAGAATTGGAGCTGTACTGAAACTTTTCGTTAAAGAGTTAAAGGCTTCTTCAGCTTCTTCTGTCCATTTAAAATGTGTTCCTTTTTTTAACAGACTGGGAAGGAATATGATTTTTTGCGAAAACTCATGTATAAACCTTCTGTAGAAATTTGCAAATCCTATGAAGCTCTCAGTTTCCTTTACTGTTGTTGGTGATTTCCACTCTGTGACTGCTTTGATTTTTTGTTCATCCATAGTTATACCAGAAGGAGAGATCACAAATCCCAGAAACTCCACTGTTACATTGAATAAGCATTTCTCCAATTTCGCATATAAGGCATTTTCTCTCAATCTTTACAAAACTGATCTAACTTGCCACTGATGTTCCTTTTCTATATCTGAATAGATCAGTATATCATCGATGTACACAATTGCACATTTGGCAGTAAATTCACTCAACACATTGTTTATGAAATGCTTGAAGGCTGCAGGAGCATCAAGAGACCATACAGCATAACTTGGTGCTCGAACAGCCTGTTCTGGGTTCTGAATGCCATTTTCCAATTATCTCCCTCCCGTAGTCTGATCAAATGGTAGGCCCCTCTAAGGTCCAGTTTAGTATAAATTAGCGCCTCTTTCACTTGATCTGGGAGCATGGAAATGAGGGGCAAAGGATAACGTTTTTGTATGGTAATTCTATTGATTGCTCCGTGATCTATGCAAGTTCTCAACTCTCCCCCCTTTTCAGTACGAAAAAGAGTGGTGAGGAAACGGCCCTGCGTTATTCGTTGCAGCATTCATAAGGTGGGTCCGGGTACGAATTATGGGTCCGTGGAGCACACCTAAAACCATGTGCAGGACGCAGCGGGAATCCAGCCAGTCTGGCGGTGTGGTGCGCAGCAGGATTATGATAGATCATAGGGGGCTTGTGTCTTTGAGAGAGAACTCCCCCAATGGCTAACTCGGAAGCATCTGTCTCAAGACAAAAGGGTTTCGTTTGGGTCTGCGTGGAGAAGAATTGGAGCTGTACTGAAACTTTTCGTTAAAGAGTTAAAGGCTTCTTCAGCTTCTTCTGTCCATTTAAAATGTGTTCCTTTTTTTAACAGACTGGGAAGGAATATGATTTTTTGCGAAAACTCATGTATAAACCTTCTGTAGAAATTTGCAAATCCTATGAAGCTCTCAGTTTCCTTTACTGTTGTTGGTGATTTCCACTCTGTGACTGCTTTGATTTTTTGTTCATCCATAGTTATACCAGAAGGAGAGATCACCAATCACAGAAACTCCACTGTTACATTGAATAAGCATTTCTCCAATTTCACATATAAGGCATTTTCTCTCAATCTTTACAAAACTGATCTAACTTGCCACTGATGTTCCTCTTCTATATCTGAATAGATCAGTATATCATCGATGTACACAATTGCACATTTGGCAGTAAATTCACTCAACACATTGTTTATGAAATGCTTGAAGGCTGCAGGAGCATCAAGAGACCATACAGCATAACTTGGTACTCGAACAGCCTGTTCTGGGTTCTGAATGCCGTTTTCCAATTATCTCCCTCCCGTAGTCTGATCAAATGGTAGGCCCCTCTAAGGTCCAGTTTAGTATAAATTAGCGCCTCTTTCACTTGATCTGGGAGCATGGAAATGAGGGGCAAAGGATAACGTTTTTGTATGGTAATTCTATTGATTGCTCCGTGATCTATGCAAGTTCTCAACTCTCCCCCCTTTTCAGTACGAAAAAGAGTGGTGAGGAAACGGGGGATCGCGATGGTCTGATGAATCCGTTGTCTAGATATTTCTTTAGATAGTCATTTAAATGTGGGTTCTCCTTTTCTGTTAGGGCATAAATACGACTCCAGGTCAAATTTGCCCCAGGTTCGAGTTCAATCTTGCAATTGTAAGATCTATGAGGAGCAAGTTTCTCAGCCTCCACCTCATTGAATACGTCTCCATAATCCTCAAATTCTTATGGAATTTCATTAGTCTAAATCACGCAAACTGTGACTCCATTTTCACACAGTTGGGTAGCTGCGTTTGAATATCGTTGGGAATCTTTCTGTGAAACAATGTTCTTTACAGTATTCAGAATTAAATTCAATTGTTCTTGTGCTCCATTGAATCGAGGGATTGTGATCTGTTAACCAAGGGAGTCCTAGGATACGTTGGAATTGTGAGGAATCAATTAAATTAAATTGCAAAACTTCCTGATGCTCTTCAGAAGTTATTAGTTGTAGTGGTTCTGTATGACTGGGTATTGGTCCTGAAGTTAAATTGGTGCCATCTACCGCTCCCACTGCTTTGCTTCTTTCATTTCTTATAGCGATTAGACTGATGTATTTAGCAAACTTCTGATCACAAACGTTTCCTGTGGGCCCCAGAGTCCGTCATAACTGCCATTTCCTCAGAACTACATCTCAAAATGTTAAGGTCATGGATAGGTTTAGATGGGGGGATGAAACTTGTAATGTATTAGCCAGTAGATGACTTGTTGGAGTTGTTTCTTCTCTTGCACTCACCAATCCAACTCCGCTTACTGGCAGTGCTGCAAGTTTTCCTTTAGCGGTATCTTGGTTTTTTTTAGGACATATTTTAACATAGTGTCCGCTTCCCTCTCAATAAAGACATAATATGCTGTCTTTTCTCTTTTTCTTTTTTTTTACAGTGGACCTCTTATTGTACCTATTTGCACTGGCTCTGTCCCCGACGTACCTTGCATAGGCTTATTTGAATCGGACCTTAGTCTATCGAAGCGGGGTACACTTGCTCTAAATTTTTTCTTTCTCTCACCTCTTCTTTTGTTTTGACGAAAATCGTTTTTAGGACCAAATGTACCAGTGCTGAAATTTCTGTTGGTCGATTGGGGATCTGAGCTAGAGCGTCCTTCAATTATTCTTTTAGTCCTCAATAATAGACCGCAGCTCTTTTATTCTCTGGCCAATCTGTTTCCACCACCAGTTTGTAAAACTGGGCCAGATAAGCAACTAGTTTTCGGTTCTTTGTTTTAGCTCTAGTAGTTCATTATCTGTTGCTTGAGATACCTTTCTTCTGTCAAATATTCAAAGGAATTCTTTTTTTTTAATTTGTCAAGGTCGTATAACATTTGGTGTCACCAAAGGCATGGACCATGAGGCTGCATCTACACTCAATCATGACAAAATAAAGGGGGTGTGTCCAACTGCAGACGAAGATGGCCGTACACTAGAGCGGCTGCGGCACAACACGCCCGGTAAGTTCTAAAATCCATCCATTAATCTGAGTGTAAGAGCCGCAATTAGCCTCGCCACAGCCCGTGAGCACCGCGAGGTCCCTGAGACAAATGCGGTGAAAATCGAGTGACGGAGAGCGGAGATATGCCCTAGTCATCGGCGCGACGGCCAGGCAGGGACGCACAAAATAACGGCGCCGAGGCGGCCCTGAGAAATGCAGCCACAGGAAAACAACAACCCATGACAAAGCGGGAGCGCTGCGGAGGCAGAAGGAATTGTGGCTAACTCCTGCCGCGAACGACAGTGAACGCCGCCCCGGACGCGAGCCGGCTCTGGTTACAGCGAGAGGCAGGGAGGAAAAAGGTGAGCGTCATCGGCCCAAACTTAGGAGCGGGCGGCCCGTGGAAACGAGGGAAGCCACCGAAACTAAGATATCTAAGACCTGCCCAAATCACCCAAAAACGTCCGGTCCCGCCGAGCTATGTGCAGAGGGCCCGGAGAAAGCACAGTGCCTACCCACAAGCCTCGGCAGCGACGGGGAACACAACTCAGGCCTTAGAGGCTTAATAGAAAGGAATAGACCGGGGACTACATTTATCGCGGGGACTACATTTATCGGTCGCCGCCCATGTGGGAGAGGTGTTGAAGATACATACGCGGGCTGGAGAGACCGCTACCAAGTCATAGAAGTAACCCTGACACCACAATAACACTAGGGAAGTGACTCCCCGGCAGAGAGCAAGAAATGCAAGGGGGCAGAACCCAAAATCGAACAACACTTGGCTGACGAAACTCGACAGGCCAAACAGGGCCTAGGCCCCTGAGTGGGAGGCAGAGAGTAGTCAGTCAAGCCCGCACATTCAGACTAACTTGCCCATACCCAGCAAGAGCAACAATGGCAGGACGGAGAAGTGGACGAGTAAATATGCAAGCAAAACTCGACAAGTATGCATAGCAAAAGGGTTATGACACAAAAGAAAAAGGACCTGAAAACGCGCACGAAATGACGCACCCAACAGAAGGGCAATCAGATCCGATCCTACAAGACATATTGTCTGCCATTACTACTCTCCGAACATCCCTGGAATCCAGGATGGACACAGTCTCTATGGAAGTCTCCTTGATCAGGGCAGATATCCGCAATATGAATGCTAGGACTAAAGAGGTGGATGCCGCATCCAACTCATTAACCAGGGATACCTCCAAGCCTAAACAGATCAAACACCTCCAGGACTGTAACAACAGGATGGAAAACCAGCTGGATAATTACGAAGGCAGGGCTTGATGCAACAATGTACGAATTTTAGGCGTGCTAGAACGAGCAGAAGGACAGGCTGCTGACTTGTTTATAGAAGAGCTAAGAGTGAAGCATTTGCAACGCAAAGGGAAGTCCAGGTACATCTCAATTGAAAGGGCGCACAGAGTCCCCGGGGGTCGACTAAAACCTGGAGCACCACCAAGGACCATACTAGCGCGAGTATTTAACTTTTGAGACAGGGATGCAATACTACAAACAGAGCACACCACACCCCCGGTCTGCCTTGATAACAGCAAGATAACATTCTTTCCAGAGTTCACCCAGAAAGTGCAAAAGCAGTCTCATAGCTTCCTAGAAGTCAAAAAAGCCCTGCGAAATAAAGAAATCAATTATGCCATGATATTACCCGCAAACTAAGGGTCGAGTCAGAAGGGAAGGTGTGGTTCTTCAATAGCTCAGAGGAAACATGGGACTGGCTTGAAGGATGGCGCACAGCGGGGAACAGAACACATCTGGACCAGTGTGCAAGAGTAAACCGGATCAGGCCGGAAAACGAAGCAGCAAATGTGGCAGATACCAGCCTGGAGCCAGACCCTATGGATGGGGGTAACAGTGGATAATAAAGTTCAAAAATATCTACCAGCTTACAGTGCAGCTGTGAGAGACCCGGGAGGCCTGTCCCCAAACCGAAGCAAATTAGGACACCTATGCAGTAAGAAGATGGATCAAGGACAAAATACATAAATGGGAGCTCCCAAGAATGTGAGGACTGAGATGCAAGTATAAGAGGGACTCATCCCTGTTAGATTAAATAGCTAATACAGGCTCTGGAACAGATGGGCACCGGGGGTGGGATTGAACCACGCACCACATCATTTCAAGGGTGGGCGATAGGCACTCGGCAAGTCTCCCCGTCATGCAGGGAGGGAGGGTGGAAAGGGCAAGTTGTGGGGGAGAGGGTAATTTACTTAAACTACATTTCAGGCTTCATGATGGGGAAGGGGGGAAGCTCACAGCAATAAGTATGCAAATGGAAAACGAAGGGTCGGTTCTCATCCCGGACTCAATGCAGAATAGACAGCACAAACATAACACTTTATGCGGACGATCCCGTCATACACAGGAAAGATGACACTTAAACAGAAGGAAAGTTCTCTCTGGTTCCTTACGTGGAATGTTAATGGGCTTGAGGACAAATTAAAAAGAAGGATCATACTTCAATACATAAAACGACAGGCCCCTGAAATCGCCCTAAGACAGGAGACCCACCTGGCAGGCAATACCTTCAAGCACTCGATAGATAGGGATACAATCTAGTAGCCCACTCGGATACACCTCTGGATCTAGTGGAATTGGTATACTTATCTGGAAAAAACTGCCCCTATATAATGCACAAAACATGGACAGATACACAGGGTAGATTCTTTGCACTAGCCGGAATGTGGGAGGGGAAATCGATCAACATACTCTCGTGGTACATACCCCCTGCTATGAAGAAGAAGACATATGCAGATCTCGGCAGACTCCTGCTGGAACTCCGGTGGGTATCCTGTGATGGGAGGGGACTTTAATTTAACAGTAAACAAGCAATGAGACCGAGGCCCTCCTCGAGAAGGGAAGCATGACACGTCGCAACTGGCGGACTTTCTATCAGCCTTTCGTCTCTCCGATATCTGGAGACACCTCAGCCCACAGACATATCAGTACACATTCCATTCAGGTGCCCACAGTAGCCAGTCCCGCCTTAACTTCCTACTGACACACACAGAGGACATCCCCAATTTCATAGAGGCAAGTTGTGTAGCAAGGGGTATCTCTGACCACTCCCCAGTCTGCACTCATATAACAACTCACCCCAACACTGGATGCACAGCTCTCACGATTAATCCATGAAGTTTGAAAACCCTGCATGTAAAAACGGAACTAATAAAAGACACAGACTGTTATTTTAATGAAAACACAGGCACAGTAGAATTGGCATAAACCCTGTGGGGTGCGTTTGGGGCAGTGATCAAGGGCCGAGCGCTTGCTCTAACAGTTGCAAAAACAACAATTGATAGTCGGAATGTTACCACAATGGCAAAACATTCACCCCCAGTCACAGATCTGGGTTTATTCCATCTTTATTTTGCACACCACTCCACCCCAGTTCAGACATGGACATATGCAAATCAGTATTGACCCTGTGCCTCATGGGAACAGTCCAGCCCGAACTGCCAAGCCATGTCTTCCCTGGACCGGAATCAAGCATCCTAGGACCGGTTTCTGGCTATCAGCCGTCATCAGCCAGGATAGCTTGATTCCAGTGGCATGGAGAGCATGGGGCTCACGTCTGAGCATACCCATCCCACTCGGGGTGACAAATGCAAAAACAACAATTGATGGACGGAATGTTGCACAATGGCAACACATTCACCCCCAGTCCCAGATCTGGGTTTAATCCATCGTTATTTTGCTCACCACACCACCCCAGTTCAGACATGGCCATATGCAAATCAGTATTGAACCTGTGCCTCATGAGAACAGTCCAGCCCGAACTGCCAAGCCATGTCTTACCTGGACCGGAATCAAGCATCTTAGGACCGGTTTCTGGCTATCAGACGTCATCAGCCAGGATAGCTTGATTCCAGTGGCATGGAGAGCATGGGACTCACGTCTGAGCATACCCATACCACTCGGTGTGACAAATGCTAAAACAACAATTGATGGACGAAATGTTGCACAATGGCAAAACGTTCACGCCCAGTCACATATCTGGGTTTAATCCATCGTTATTCTGCTCACCACACCACCCCAGTTCAGACATGGCCATATGCAAATCAGTATTGACCCTGTGCCTCATGGGAACAGTCCTGCCCGAACTGCCAAGCCATGTCTTTGCTGGACCGGAATCAAGCATCCTAGGACTGGTTTCTGGCTATCAGCCGTCATCAGCCAGGATAGCTTGTTTCCAGTGGCATGGAGAGCATGGGACTCACGTCTGAGCATACCCATCCCACTCGGGGTGACAAATGCAAAAACAACAATTGATGGACGGAATGTTGCACAATGGCAAAACATTCACCCCCAGTCCCAGATCTGGGTTTAATCCATCGTTATTTTGCTCACCACACCACCCCAGTTCAGACATGGCCATATGCAAATCAGTATTGACCCTGTGCCTCATGGGAACAGTCCAGCCCGAACTGCCAAGCCATGTCTTACCTGGACCGGAATCAAGCATCTTAGGACCGGTTTCTGGCTATCAGACGTCATCAGCCAGGATAGCTTGATTCCAGTGGCATGGAGAGCATGGGACTCACGTCTGAGCATACCCATACCACTCGGGGTGACCAATGCTAAAACAACAATTGATGGACGGACTGTTGCACAATGGCAAAACGTTCACGCCCAGTCACATATCTGGGTTTAATCCATCGTTATTCTGCTCACCACACCACCCCAGTTCAGACATGGCCATATGCAAATCAGTATTGACCCTGTGCCTCATGGGAACAGTCCTGCCCGAACTGCCAAGCCATGTCTTTGCTGGACCGGAATCAAGCATCCTAGGACTGGTTTCTGGCTATCAGCCGTCATCAGCCAGGATAGCTTGATTCCAGTGGCATGGAGGGCATGGGACTCACGTCTGAGCATACCCATCCCACTCGGTGTGACAAATGCAAAAACAACAATTGATGGACGGAATGTTGCACAATGGCAAAATATTCACCCCCAGTCCCAGATCTGGGTTTAATCCATCGTTATTTTGCTCACCACACCACCCCAGTTCAGACATGGCCATATGCAAATCAGTATTGACTCTGTGCCTCATGGGAACAGTCCAGCCCGAACTGCCAAGCCATGTCTTACCTGGACCGGAATCAAGCATCTTAGGACCGGTTTCTGGCTATCAGACGTCATCAGCCAGGATAGCTTGATTCCAGTGGCATGGAGAGCATGGGACTCACGTCTGAGCATACCCATACCACTCGGGGTGACCAATGCTAAAACAACAATTGATGGACGGACTGTTGCACAATGGCAAAACGTTCACGCCCAGTCACATATCTGGGTTTAATCCATTGTTATTCTGCTCACCACACCACCCCAGTTCAGACATGGCCATATGCAAATCAGTATTGACCCTGTGCCTCATGGGAACAGTCCTGCCCGAACTGCCAAGCCATGTCTTTGCTGGACCGGAATCAAGCATCCTAGGACTGGTTTCTGGCTATCAGCCGTCATCAGCCAGGATAGCTTGATTCCAGTGGCATGGAGAGCATGGAACTCACGTCTGAGCATACCCATCCCACTCGGGGTGACAAATGCAAAAACTACAATTGATGGACGGAATGTTGCACAATGGCAAAACATTCACTCTCAGTCACAGATCTGGGTTTAATCCATCGTTATTCTGCTCACCACACCACCCCAGTTTAGACATGACCATATGCAAATCAGTATTGACACTGTGCCTCATGGGAACAGTTCAGCCCGACCTGCCAAGCCATGTCTTCCCTGGACCGGAATCAAGCATCCTAGGACCGGTTTCTGGCTATCAGCCGTCATCAGCCAGGATAGCTTGATTCCAGTGACATGGAGAGCATGGGACTCGCGTCTGAGCATACCCATCCCACTCGGGGTGACAAATGCAAAAACAACAATTTGCTGTTCACCCTATGTGGGAAGGGTATGCCCAGACGTGGGTCCCGTGCTCACTACGCCACTGGAGTCAAGCTATCCTGGCTGATGAAGGATGATAGCCAGAAACCGGTCCTAGGACGCTTGATTCCGGTCCAGGGAAGACATGGCTTGGCAGTTCGGTCTGGACTGTTCCCATGAGGCACAGTGTCAAGACTGATTTGCATATGGCCATGTCTAAACTGGGGTTGCTTGGTGAGCAAAATAACAATGGACTAAACCCAGATCTGTGACTGGGGGTGAATGTTTTACCATTGTGTAACATTCCGTCCATCATGTTGTGTTTTTCTCTAACAGTTGGCCACAAAAAAGAGTTAACCCCTTCTCTGCGGGGGTTAATTTCCCGCTGTGCTGGGGGGGAGGGGGCGCGCACGGCGCCCGCATGCTCATGACGAGCTCAGCTCGTCACAGGTGCATTACCTGCCGTGGAACGCTCAGCACAGCAGGGGAATTATCCCCGCATGCAAGCGTTCCACGGCTCATGATGAGCTGAGCTCGTCATGAGCACCGGAGCGCCGTGGCTCATGACGAGCTCATCTCGTCATGAGCATGGAAGAGGTTAAGGGTACGCATAGAGACGCTCGAAAAGGAAATCCTGGAAGAAGTAGAAAAGGTAGCAAGTACATATGATGATTTAGCTAGACAACCCCTTAATATCAAAATACTTGATTACATGCAATTATGAACAGAGGCAGCCAGAACCAAACAGAAGCCCATACAGCACAAAATATATGAGTTAGGTGACAAAACGGGCAAATTGTTGACCTGGCTGGAAAAGCAGGACTGGGCCCAAAGATGGGTCCCCCTCCTATGGGGTGATAAGGGAGCAGAGTTGAGAGATCCACAGGAGAGCACAGAGGCATTTGCTTCCTATTTTGCCCACATATATACATCCGCAACCATAACCACACCCATAGATTCTAGGGACCTGCACCATCCCAGTCACCTCTTTGACAACAGAGGACCGCGAATCCCTGGAGGGAGACCTCACAGAGGAGGAGATATTGATGGCCATACAGGGTATAATATCAGTTAAAGCCATGGGACCCAATGGGCTCCCCATTGAATTGCTAAAGTTGACAGCCTCTAAGATAACACCCCTCCCCTCTGCGCCTTGTATCAAGAAAGCCTCCAGAATGGGTGTGGCCTGCAGCCGAGCCTGATGGCCGCAGCCTAAAGGAGCTCCGGGATCGCCGCAGTATCCCCCATTACTACGCCACATAATCCGCTACCAAATTCTGCCATGCATCGGAACACACAGGGCACCTTCCGACCCCCTTCAGGCAGAAAACTGCACTCCAGACGGAACCGAGGCCGAAGTTCCAGTAGCGGCCTGCTTGCGTGACTGAAGCTGGGGCCTCGATTAACGCCGAGGCCGGGGGGGGCACACTAAGAACAGTGCGACCGCGTCAACGAGGGCAAGCGCTATGATCACTCCACAGCGCACCAGCAGGACAGCCCTGCCGTCAAGTGAGAAGGAAAGAAGGTGTGAGGTGAGGGCCAGGGGCTTCAGAACACACAGCACGAGTGGTGCAACAGGCCGGCGTGCCCACAGGACTGCTGCCCGTTATCCATCAATCCAGAGACATCAAGGGTACGAAAGGGGGGGGGCGACACCCATGCCCGTAGGGCCCAATCACCAACACCGCAGTTGGCAGCGCACTCAGGCACAGAGGAAACACTCTGTCATACGCTAAGTAGCAAGAAGGCCCAGAGACTCGCAGGCACAGGCCTCAGGAGCAAGACAGCAGCCCCGGGGACAGGCATGACCAGCACCGTCTCCAGTCGAACCCCGCTCCAAGCCTGATTGAATAAGACGCTGCCCTCCTCCAGGTGGGACACTTACAGAAGGGCCTCGGACCACATCAGATGCCGGCATAACCTCGCCCCGCCAACATTAAATTTACTGCGAGGCGGAAAAACCGATAGGCTGAGCGTGGCACGTAGTTATGCGACAGACGGCGGCGAGTACCGTTTAACACTCAGACCGGGCACAGTGTTGCCCCGACAGCCAGACGCAGATGGGGGCAGGTGCCAACGCACGGCCCAGCAGCTTAAGCTGGACAAATACGCATACTGTAAAGACTTTCCGGCCTTTCCCGAACGGAATGCCCCGACGGAAACGGCCCAAACACCTGAGGGTCCATCCAAGGTCACGCTGCAGGATATCATGTCCACGCTCAACAACGTACAGCCAACGGTGGGATCGATCTCGTCGCACATGAACTTCCTGCGAGCCAATTTTCAGAAGATGGCCACTAGAGTCACGGAGGTTGAAAAGGTGACGACAACCCTCACTAAAGACACCACCGCCCTGCAACGAAAGGTCAGTCAGTTGGAAGCCGAAAACAAGCTCATGGCGGCCAAGCTTGATGATCAGAAAGGCTGCTCTCGGCGCAATAATGTCAGAATTATGGGCATCCCGGAGAGCAAAGAAGGCCCAGCAATGGATCTCTACATAGAAGACCTCATCAAGACACGGCTTCAGCCCCGCGGGCTCTCCATTTTTTTCTCAGTGGAAAGGACACACAGAGTACCGGGCGGTAGGCCCAAGCCGGGGGCTTCCCCAGACCCATTCTGGCCTGTATCTTTAATTTCCGGGACCGAGACGCCATATTGCAGACAGCACCGGTGGCTCCACCACTGAGTATAGCGAACTCCGTGGTCTCGTTCTTTCCGGATTACACTGCGGCAGTCACCAAGAGGAGAAGCAGCTTCCTCGAAGTAAAAAAGGAACTTAGAAGTAGAGAACTCGCCCACTCAATGCTGTTCCCAGCCATACTTCGGGTAGTGGCAGGTGGGAAAGCTTGTTTTTTCGATTCACCCGAGGAGGCCCACGACTGACTTGAAGGCTGGCTCCCCACTGTCCGACCCCTCCCCTGGGAGGGAACCCTGAATCGTCCCAACCCTTTCCTTAGTGTACTTAAGGACTTACCTGAGGGTGGGTGCCTAGATTCGTTGTGGGACAAGATTCATTTGAAGACACCACTTATTCGACCTTCTGGGCACTCTGGACTTCGCTCTGGGCTTCAAGGCTGCAACTAGGAAGACTCCTGCTGCTTTTGATCTCGTTGTCCTTCCCGTCCGCAACGTCTGTGCCTGCGCTCCATACAGGAACCTTCAAAGGCCAGTGGGCATCCAAGACACCTGAAGGAATCTCCCTTGAAGTGAAGGAGTCACTTCCCTGCATCTGCAGGCACCATAACTAAGCTGACCGGTCTGCTGATCCTGGGCTCCCACAGACTCTGAAAGGCTCAGCAACACAGGTGGTGGTTCTTCACATCCCTCGAGGCCTGCCCTGTCCTCTCATCAAGGTTGAGGCCCGTATCCCTCGCCGGAGCCGCATGATCAGAACCCCTGTGGACCGCTTCGACTTGCAGTTGCAAAGGCATGTTGGCTTCCTTCCACCAAGATCTTCAGGCTCCAAGTAGCCCCATCCTCAAACATCTCCTGTGACCAAGATCTTCATCCTCACCGCTTTACTTGCACTATGGGCCTGCATCTTTGGTGAGCTGCTCGAGGTCCTCCTCCTGCAACTCAAGTACTTCGGGCCTTTTGATCCTCTTGAGGGTCTTCTTTATTTGCAGCAGGCTCCCTTGATTGCTCGGGCCTGCCCTGACTCCCCTGCTTGTGGTGAGTCATATGGATCTTGCTGGTCCCGACACTTTACCTTCTTCACTTTCATCGTTGGTTGCAGTTGCAAATCCTTGTTGGGGCTCCCGACGAACACCGACCCCTCAACTCTTGACATCTGACGTGGGACAGCTTGTGCACGGCTCCTGGTCTTCCACAGCATTGCCTGGTCTTCACAGCTCCAGTTTCAAGGTCACCATCAGCTCTCCTGCAACACTCGACATCGATGGGCATTCGTCTTCCATGCCTCCTAGTCACTCCTGAGTTGCATATACGCTGTCCTCTCCGCTGCTTGCAGGTACTTCTAAACTTGGATCCACCCTTGGGTTCCACCTGACACTTTCACCTTCTCCAGCAGCGGCATCTTCATGAAATCCTCCATTGAGTTTGACAATGGTTTGCGACACCACTTCACACCTATGCACCCGGCTTCCCTGGTGTAGGTATCCTGGTTCCTTGGATATCTATGGGTGGGGTGGCTCTCCAACCTTCTGTCTTCCACAGGGTTTCTTCAGGGTCCACTGGGAAGGGTCCTTCTACTTTCTCTAAAATTGCAACCGTGACTTGCCCTTTCGCTTGTATTGAGCCCAGGTTCGTGTTCCCATTCTTCACACGGCCCTCTGTGGGTTTCTTGGGTGGTTCCTTGGGTCCCCTGCACTTCTACATCTTCTGGGTATAGTCTTGACTCGAGTAGTGGTTTGCATACCATTATTTTAGTATATGGTTTGGTCTCCCCCCCTGGCGACCACTGTGTATCTGTGCTGCTTACCTGTTTCTATTGAAAGGTATTGTGTGCATTGTGTATATCTCCAGCTAGGAAATATCTGTATGTATTAGTGAGTGTCTTATAATAAATACATCTTTTTATAAATACAGTGTGGTTCTTTTTTCTTTATCTATACCTAAAAAATTATGTTCTGGTAAAACAAGCTGCTTTACACTTTTTCTGGACTAAGCTTGAAGGCTGCTCTCCACAGCTACCACTTAGAGAGCTTTCTAAGGTTGTCTAAGACCACTAAAATCACCATAAGTGTTGTCTGGATTAGTGCAGGGTGCCCACTTACATAAGTGTTCACCATGTACTAAGCCAGCTTTTTACATTGGTGTGCAGCGATTTGGATTCAAGCCTGCATTGTTTTACCAGATAAACTTGGTGTTGATTAATTGAAAAATCACTAATATTAGGCACATATAATACAGCATAGAATTAGTAAGTTCTACTGAATTTATGGTTGGGTGGTTAAGGGTCTAGCACAACCCTTTCTTCAACCTCAGAGAGTTAAGTTTCCACTAGGGTAGGTAGGCGGAACACCTCACTACACCTAGAATCATGTCTTTAGTTGGGGACACCAGTGTACCCCAGTCTGCTAAGTACAGTGGTCTAAAGTTCCAGCAACTAAGGACCCTATTTAGTCTCAGAAAGATTAAGGCAGGTGGCAATTCCACTATTAAGCTGCTCTTAGAGCTGCTAAATCAGGATGATACCCATCCTGTAAGGGCAGAAGGAAAATGTGGGTGGGAATTCTAATTAAGAGGGAGCATCATGGGCTTTCCCTGATTATCTCAAATCTGAGTATGGGCAGGAGGACTCAAATGATTCCAACCTGCCAAACTCTAACCCCTTGGGAATAGTGCAGATGGGACCGAGGAGATACTCTTTGTTCCTCCTGGGAAAGGCCAGAGTAGACCAAGAAGGTCTAGATCCTACTCTAGTGAATCCAATACTTCAGACACTTCCATAGGGACCTCCATACCTAGTAAGAAGTACGACTCTTTTAACAGGGAATGCCAATTGCTCAAACTTGAGAAAGTCAGACTTAAGCTCAGGAAAGATCAGTTGGCCCTTTACAGAGAGTCCCTGGAAGTACAGAAGGCTAGGAAGAGACTGGGACTAGAATCCCATGATGGCAGCAACAGTGTCCCTAGATTAGAATCAGTGAAACTTCTTTCGACAATAGGAACCTGAGCAGGATAGTCCCTCATTACCAGGAGGGGGATGATATCCATAAATGGATCCCTGCTTTGGAGAGGGCCTGCAAAGTTCAGAGGGTCCCTCCAGAGCAGTGGGCAGCTATCCTGTGGCTCTCCTTTGCTAACAAAGATAGAGATAATCTCCTCACTGTTAGAGAAGAGGATGCTGACAGTTACTCAGTACTGAAGAGTGCTCTCATAGATGGGTTTGGCTTAACCACCGAACAGTATAGGATTAGGTTCAGAGATACCCATAAAGCACACACCCAGCATGGGATAGACTTTGTAGAGAGTGCTATTAAGGTTCTGGAAGGCTTGCTTCATGGATACAAGGTACAGGACTATGAAGGATTGTATAATTTGATTATGAGGGAGCACATCCTTAATAATTATCAGAACCAACTTTTGCATCAAAACCTAGTGAATCTCTGATCTGACCTCTCCCCAAGAAGTGGGAAAGAAGACACACAAATAGGTCCGCACCGGGGTTAAGCAGAAAAACCATGGTAATGGAGGTGTCCAGAAGAAGCAAGAGGCTTCTAAATCCCAGGATAAGGGTGGGGACAAGGGTACAGATAAAAAAGACTCTTCGCAAGGGCCCCAAAAACCTGCATCTGGGGGTGAGTCCCAAAATTCCAAATTAGGCAAAAAGGAACATTAGTGCTGCATTTGTAAGATAAAGACCCATTGGACAAGGGATGCTGATTGTCCAAAGGCCAAGTAAACTCCTACTACCTCTGCCCCTAAGGCACCTGCTCCCCCTAGCACAAGTACAAGTGGTAGTACAGCAACCAAGGGATTAGTGGGGTTAACCTTGGGTTCTGAGGTGGGTTCTGACTTAGGGCTATATGTATCAAAAAAGAGTTTTGCGATTCTCAATTGCGATTTTTAGCAAATAGTAATTAGAGAACGTGCAAAATGCAATGTATGTAGGATTTGCAAAATGTTTTGTGAATCCTACATATTCCTTATTTGCGAATCGCAAATTGAGATTCGCAATTAAGGAATACCTTCCCATTCATTCCTATGGGCTAGGAGGCCCATAGGAATGAATGGAAAGACATTCTCAAATTTGCGATTATTAATTAGAGAATTGCAAATTGAGAATGCAATTTCAAGGTTGCAAGGGTGCCAACAGGACACCCTGTTGCACCCCTGAAATATGCATGTGTGCACTTTTTGCGCGCATACATGCCCTATGGGCATGTATGTGCGACGTATGGCACTTTTGATCAATCAAAAAAGTGCTTTTTTAAAGAAAATCGCAAATTACCACCAACTTGAAGCTGGTGGTAATTTGCAATTCCTTAAGGCCAAATAGCAAATGTCTGGTGCTTCCAGATTGCATTTAAGGAATCGCAATTTGCAATTCCTTAATTGCATTCGCAAAATAAAGAATAAACAATTCTCTATTTTGCAATGGTCTTTTGGGATGATACATCCCAAAAGGCTTTTTCCAATTCGCAAACGGGCCGAATCTGAGAATCTGCCCGTTTGCAAACGGGAAAAAGGCTTGATACATATGGCCCTTTGTCAGAACTCTAGCTCAGGCTGTTCTAGTTTGTGATGGTGGCATATAAATTGCCACCTTACTGGTCAGTCCCACTAACTTGGGCAAGTACAGACAACAACCTTTGTTAAATGGAAAAGAAGCAATGGTTTACAGGAACACAGGGGCTAGTGTCACTATGGTGACAGAGAAACTTGTGTCCCCTGATCAGATCATACTTGGACAAATGTACCAAGTCACCAACGCTAGCAATGTTAGGACTGACGATTCCTTGGCAGTTGGGAACCTCAGCTGGGGAGAGTAACTGGAACTAAAAAGGCTGGGATTTCTTCACACCTACCTGTAGATTTTGTTGGGCAATAAACTAGAAACTTCAGCTTGGGCTGAAGTGGAGTTTAGGAATCATGCAGAGATGATGGACTTCTCTGCCAGTGTATTTTCTGCCACCAGGGCTCAGGCCGAACAGCACAGCACTGAAAAGGCACTGGATCCTGGAACAATGGACCAGGTAACTCCCAAGAGAAGGAGCAGGAAGGGTAAGGCTTTATCCTCCCCACAAACTCTCGGTGAAGATCAGACTCCTGAGGGTGATGATCTCAGCCCCTGTGAAGTTACTATTCCAGAGGAACTTGGGCCTTATCCGGCATAGTTCTTGGGAGCAGGGGGCCCTTCCTGGGCAGACTTGAGTTTGGAGCAGCAGACCTGCCCCTCTCTTGAACCGCTCAGACAGTAAGCTGCTGCTGAGGATGCCGAGAATATCAGTGGGTTCCATAGGATCTATTGGGAAGATGGACTTCTGTACTTTGAAGGTAGAGACCCCACGCCTGGTTCCACCAGGAGGATCGTAATACACCAGAGGTTCAGAGGTTTCCTCCTCTCCCTGGCACATGACATTCCTCTTGCAGGACACTTAAGGCAAAGCAAGACTTGGGACAGGCTTGCCCTCACTTTCACTGCCCCCATATGTCTGACCCACTTGCCAAGCCAGTGGTAAGTCCAGTGGCACCACAAAATCCCCCTTAATTCCACTTCCAGTGGTTGGGGTCCCCTCTGAAAGGGTAGGGATTGACATAGTTGGTCCCTAGAACCCTCCGACTGCATCTGGGCACAGTTGTATACTAGTGGTGGTGGATCATGCTGCTAGATACTCAGAGGTAATTCCCCTTGGAACTACTACAGCTCCTGTAGGTGCTAGGGCCCTCCTGGGATTTTTTTCCAGAGTGGGCTTCCCTAAGGAGGTCTTATCATACAGAGGTACAAACCTCATGTCCAGTTATATCATTGTCATGTAGAAAGAGTGTGGAGTAAACTATACTTTTACCACACCCTACCATCCACAATGCATTGGGCCCATTGACGGGTTCAACAAGTTCTCAATGTTATGATCATGGGACTCCCAGAAAAGCTTAGACAAAAATGGGATGGCTTACTACCCTTTCTTCTCTTTGCCTACAGGGAGGTTCCTCAGAACAGGGTTGGCTACAGCCCATTTGAACTTCTGTTTTGACATCCATTTAGGGGTCCATTGTGTCTAGTGAAGGAAAGTTGGGAGCAACCTCTCAAACCTCCTAAACAGGACATTGTGGGCTATATCCATGGCCTGCTTTCACGCATGGTTAGTACATGAAGAATGTCATCAAAAACCTGGAGGCCAGCCAAGAACTTCAAAAAGCTTGGCATGACTAAAAGTCTGTTTTGACTGTTTACCAGCCAGGCCAGAAATTGTGGGTGTTCGAGCCTGTGGCCCCAGCAGCTCTCCAGGACAAGTGGAGTGACCCCCACACTATACTTGAACAAAAAGGTATGGTCACCTACTTGGTGGACCTAGGTACTCCCAGGAGTCCCCATAGGGAACTCCATGTGAACCGCCTTAAAGCTTTTGTAGATAGGGCTGACATGGGCTTGCCCATGGCAACTGATGAGGGACAGGAGGAAGAGAGAGACCCTCACCCTGATCTCCTCTCTCAGAACCCTGATGATGGATCAGTAGATGGAGTAGCCTTGGCAGGCAGCCTCACTGACCAACAGCAAACTGATTGTAGGCAAGTCCTCAATTAGTACAGACAAATGCAACGCCCCACTGTTGGAGTCACCAAAGTATCTGATTCAGCGACTGCAACGCATCCAAAATGCGGCGGCAAAATTGGTGCTGTCCAGACCACAAGACTCTTCTGCATCACTGTGTTTAGCTGAGCTACATTGGCTCCCAGTGCTGCAAAGAATACATTTTAAGTCCTTGTGTATAGTGTTCAGGGCTCTGCATGGATCTGGCCCTAAGCCTCTACAGAAGAAACTGGTTTGGTACACTCCCACTCTGAGACTCCACTCCTCCTCTGCTTGTTTGGCGAAGGTCTCTAGTTTCAACAAGGTTAGAATGGGAGGGAGGGCTTTTAGCACTGCTGCGAGGCTATGGAATGAGCTACCATTTGAAATGATACAATGCAACATCTTGTCTCTGTTTAGGAAAAGGATTAAAACCTGGCTGTTCCCCAGAAACCGATCTCTTGTCTTTAAGTGCTGTCTAATCGGTTTCTACCCTCTTCGCTTTATGATGGTTTGCGTCTCGTACCACAGCGCCAGAGTAACCGTAGGGTGTTTGTTGTGCTTTATAAATGCTATATACAATACAAATGGTCTCCCTGATACCCAGTCAAACCACCGGGTGTACCGATGGAGTGGACACCGGTGACAGCCTGCCTGTTAAGAGTAATATCTACAGATAGCCTGACCATGTCAAGGATTGCATCAGGACAGAGGTCCAAAAGATGCTGGAATTGGGTGTCATTGAGCCTTCAGATTGCCCCTGGGCCGGTCCATTAATTAATTGTCTTTGTTATTGAGTCTGTTCATTTATTTATAGTGTGATGTTTTTTGATTTTGAACAAAAATATACTATGTATGATAAACTGTTTTTTAATTTGCTACAGTTGTTTTATGTGCTTTTAATAAATTGATACATAACATTTTTTTTTGTGTACTGGCACACTGCTTTTTCAATTGGTAATATATCCCCCATGATTGAATGTGTGTGATTTAGGTCAGTGAATGAGTAAGAGTTCTCTCAGTATTTGCCAACCAAAGGATATATTGTTATTTTTCTAAATTGAACCCTAGTCCTTTGGTAAACAAAGGGTCCCTCTCCATTTTTCAAGATATTGCATCAGGCCAGAGGCTACATACGTGTGCACCATATACTAAGCCAGCTTCTCAGATATCGCATTGCTTGATTAATTAATTGACCTTAAACATAAAGCATAAGCAATTAATTACAATTGGGTGGGCGTGCGCGAAGAAAAGAAGTCCAAAGATCACAGGGGTGATGTGTTTTCTCACCTATATTTTTTTTTATTATGTCTATACATGTTGACATGATTCATATTGTATCATTCCAGCCCTGAAGAAGTCGAGTGGTAATACCCACGCGACGAAACACATGTTGGCTGGACGTTTTTCCCTTTGTTTGAATAAAAGACAAAGAAAGGACCACATGACTTTTCACTGACCTTTGTGCTCCTACCTAATGGTGATCTTTCATTCTGAACACCAACAGCGTGTGCATTGGATAATCTGTTGACTTTTACTTGGAGGTTCTTGGATCTTTCATAACTTGGGCTTTATGCTGAGTTTTTTCCCACTACCTATTGCACCGCACATATAATTGAATCAACTTATTGACACAAATTTGCCGCGCACCAACACTTCCAATATCTGAAAACAGCCTGAATGTGTAAACTGGTTCCTCTCTCTAACAATTTGTATTATTCTTTGTGAAACCTCGGGGTTGAGCAACATGGGCCAAAATATTCCTTCCGAGAACTATGGTAGTGATTTAGTCCTGCAATGTTCACATTATTTAAACGCATAGGCATTCTGCCATCAACAGTTACAATTCACCATTCAAATCATGCAAAGTTCTGCTCGACTAGTACTTTGATGATTAGTGATATTGCCCATGAGAGCCTCACTTTTATCACGCTGTTTTCTCACACTGTTTGAAAAAATTCTCCATGCTTCTCAGGTGCCTGGGGCTAGTCTTTTCTGTTGGTGTGGTCTGTAACTTGTAATTCTAGTCTTTGGGCCAGATGTAGCAAGCCAAATTGCGATCGCAAATGCTGAAATTGGCAGATTTTCAGCGTTTACGATCGCAATTCAGCTGTGTGCAATGTAGGAAGGCAAATACCTACTAGCAAGCAGTTAGAGAATCGCAATTTGCGATCCCCTAAATGCTATGCTAGTAGGCATCACAAATTGCAATATTGCCTTAAGGAATTGCAAATTACCACCCTTCAGGGGTGCAACAGGGTGTCCTTTTGGAACACTTGCACCCTTGAAATTGCGCACGCAATTTGCGAGTTCCTATAGGCCCATAGGAATGAATGGGAAGGTATTCCTTGATTGCGTATCGCAATTTGCAATTCGTAATTAAGGAATATTAAGGAATCGCAATAATTATTGCGATTGCTACATGCATTCTATTTTGCGAGTCCTTAATAGCGATTCGTAAAAAATCGCTATTAAGGACTCGCAAAACTGATTTTACCTACATCTGGACCTTTATCTTTTATGCGCTCATAAGAAAATATGACATGTACCTTAACTTTGTTCTTACTGTCTTTTGGATGTACTTTCTTGTTTTTTTCTAGGTTCTGAATTGTTTCTCCGATGCGGTAAAGATGGCTTGCTGCTCCAATGCTGTGGAGGCATTGCTGCTCCAGGAACGGAGGATTTTGTGGGAAACATCAGGAAGTCATTGTGTTGCAACATGGATAAGGGACCACCCTCACAGGTTCAGGGAGCTCTGTTTGTAATGACAGATGATTCGTGAATACTACATCCAAACTATAGCGTGCTGAGTGTGTAATGCCAGAGACCTGCTGGGATAGGTTCAAGAAGGTAAGTAATGCATTAACAGCTGAATTATTAACATCATCAACGTGGCAATTAGCCACCTAGCATTGTAATACCAGAGGAGTGAGGGCATCTTCTTATGAATCAAGAAACTTTGAGCTCAGTCCAAGCACATGGTGCAGTAATACACTAGGGAAAGAACAAAGTTGGCTAATCAAGACTCTCGGTTCCCTTTAACAAGATTCAACGTAGAGTATTGAAAGGAATCCTGAATCCTGAAGCCAGTGCCACCCTCTTTGGTACACTTCATATCACAATGGAGACTGGAGCACCCAGGTGGGATAGCAATGTCAATATCTGTCTTCTAAAAATCCTTAAGTGAGGTTTTGGCCATAAGAGAAAAGTCAAGGTTTTTTTCTGCTAAAAGGTCAGCAGTTTCTAAAGCATGCTTGAGGAGAGAACGTACATGCATAAGCCCGCCACGACAAACTTTTTTTTGTGCAATATTAAATTTGAAATTGTAATGTAGCATTCCTTCCTCCTTATATAAAGAGTCCTGCCAGCTACATATTGGTATAACATAAAAATGCTGCAGCAGTGCTTGTACAATTTCCAGAGTGAGGGTGCTACTGTCATTGTTACATATATTACTTTTTATTTTTTTTTAAATCTGTTTCATTCAAGTTTCACATTATAACAATCATCAAACACCAATATATCATTAGACCCCCTCCCCCTCTTTGCAGGCTACAACATACAATGGTTTTCCCATACAAGGTCTCTGTGGAACCCTTGCAGAACCAATCTGCACATCCCCTAGGTCCAATCTTCCGATCAGCTGTGTCTGGATCCCTCAGTTGGTATCAGGCCACCCAGCTCTCGCGGTCACTGGTCTGTGGTGTTTCATATTTGTGTGTACCCTGTACAAGGTAAACTATAGCATGTAGTCATCCAAGGCTTTCCAGGGCCTAGAGATTTTGGCAAACGTGTTTAGGGCCTCTCTGAACAGGAGCATTTTGAGCTCCTTTCTGAACGGGAGGAGAGTGGGTTCCTTTCGGAGGTGTTCAGATAATTGGTTCCATAGCTGTGGGACCAGGACAGAGAAGGCTCTGCCCCCTTTTGATGCAGTATTGTACCATGGGAGGGACAGACGGCAGGCCTCGGAGGACCGCAGTGTACAGCCTGGAACATAGGCCTTGAGGCGTTCTTTAATATAGGTTGCAGCTTAGCCATAGATCGCTTTATCGGCAATACAGAGGGCCTTGAATTTTGCTCTTTGCCTAATAGGGAGCAAGTGCAACTTGCACAGCAGCGGAGTGGCATGAGACCTTCTTGGGAGCCTGAAAATCAGCCCAGCTGGATCATTCAGCACCACCTGCAGTCTGTTAGTAAGTTTCTGTGGAAGGCCAATATATAAGTACTATATATATATGGACCAATCCATCTCCACTCTCCGAACTGAGATACTGTTCCATGTTTTAATGATTTCACTTCTAGCCATCACGGGATGCTGCATTGCAAAATAAAAGATTGTACTTATCTAGGGATTGTTCTACTCATACCACCTGTAATGACCGGATTTTCTGACCAAGTTAGCAGCTCACCCAAACACCACAAACCCAGTCATCAACGTAACTCCATCCCTTCCCAGTCCCTATTTACAACAGTACTTGGGGTACTTACCTGGGAATGGGGAACCCACAATATATTCAAGCTTATACAACTAATATACTACTAAATCCTAGAGAAACTACGGAATTCCATCCTACATCCTATTATCTTACCTGTACAACCCCACAGCAATCTGGCTCGGGTTGTTCTACCCCCTCTCGTGTCGGGGAGCAGCTGCTTTATAGTGTCCCCACTTGTAGCCCTATGACTATCCGGACTGGACTACTCTACCCCCTCGCTTCTCGGGGAGCAGCTCTTTTATACATATATAATGCCCTATCCTGAGCGATCTCTTTCAACTATCCTATAATTACCTCTCTCTCACTCTCTCTCTTGGGGAATTTCCTAAGTACCTAATATCTACTGGAAGTATCTATCTCATATGGTGCCGCTCGTAATCGGATTGTGGTGTTTGGAGATTCCCCTGCCTGAGTGCAGTTGCTGGAGGTCCCTTTTTTGCCTGGACTTTGTGCTTACGGGGAGCCTGTGCTACATGGACTTGAACAGCTGGGAGGCGTGAGTAGGGGAGACCGGGACTGCGAGGACCAGCATTCAGCTGAACACCCACAGCTGGTTCCTCTTCCCGGCCGTGCCACGCCCCCTCTCAGCGCTTATCACCTCTTGTGGCGCCCGCTCCGCGGGTGCCGCTCGTAATCGGATTGTGGTGTTTGGAGATTCCCCTGCCTGAGTGCAGTTGCTGGAGGTCCCTTTTTTGCCTGGACTTTGTGCTTACGGGGAGCCTGTGCTACACAGACTTGAACAGCTGGGAGGCGTGAGTAGGGGAGACCGGGACTGCGAGGACCAGCATTCAGCTGAACACCCACAGCTGGTTCCTCTTCCCGGCCGTGCCACGCCCCTATTACGTATATAATTGAGCTCCCATCGCGCATCGCGGGACGCGCGCGGGACTCAGCACGGGGCTAAGCCCGGGCAAAGGGTGGGCCCTCTGAGGCCCTCCGAGGACCGTAGAGACTGGACTGGGCCTGGCCCCTTGCAGGTCTTATTATTTTAAGCCCGTTAATCAGCAAGTATATTGCCATTATGTTGTAAAGGTCCGTTTATGACCCCTCTTTATATTTTGCTGTGTTAGTTGTTACCCATCTAACTCCTAGCAAGATAGAGGCTTTTTGTTCCCTATGTGATTTAATCTGATTGTGTCTCTTGTTGACTGTCGCTATTGTTTCTTTTTAAAAAAAAGTCATGTCCTCCCGTGAAACCCGCAGTCAAGCTGCGGCAGGAGTAAAAAACAAATCCAAAAAACTGACTAGCACACTAGATAATTTTATTCTACGTACAAACTCCCTAATTGACGAGGGCATTGTCCTCATGGAAAGGAGGGTTTCACAAGACCTTGCACACGCCAAAAGGTCGTCATTAGGGAGTATAGCCTCTGCACGCACCCCAACTAAAGCCATGAGTAACTCTGATCCACTCCCGACGCAGGCTGATCCTGTGACTCTCAATACTATTGGGCCCCATTCACCCCTTCTAGACCCATTTCCCGCGCCCTTATTAACTTCTCTAACATCGACCCCTCTTGTTAACAACTTAATTGTCAAGGCCCGCCTTGCAGGATTCGGCTGATGAGTAACTGGCTCCACCTCCAGCTGTTACCAACACCCTGATATGTAAATCACAGGGAGTTCGAACCAGCAGGCGAGGGAAAAATGAAGGACAAGAGAGACCGGGGACGGGAAGGGGACCGCAGGGACAAGGGTTCTGAAATGACAAAACACAGGAAAGGGATAAGTATTAGGCAACATACAATACTACACTCATTCATTCTCGCTAGGTCAATTGCTACTTTGCCAAGCTGTAATCAGTCTTCCAGCATTAACGTAACTCCCAGTTCATACTCCTACAAGGAAAACCACACGTTATAATGATTCATGTCAGCCTTATACACACTATAGTTAGGTGGTATACTTGTTCTCACACACCCTATTATGAGGAAATGAACATCTGATCTGTCCCCTGATTGTAATCATCCATTAGGAATCTTTAACAGTTATGGTCCCCAGTATATAAAACCCTTAGGAGTTGGAGATGTAGTTCTCGTAGCACTCTGAAAGGTAATACCACTACAACACTGCAGAAGGTAAACAGTACTTTTCTCATAGGAAAAGGTAGCATGAAGTTGCGTCCACCCCAATGCTCCTCTGCCTAGCCATCCAAACAGCAATGTAGTCAAAACGGCAGCATGGAGTTAATGTCACCCCTATGCTCCGCAAATAACCGTCGATCCAAAACACATACACTAATTATCCAGCGACGGGAAGTTATGACCACCTCACCGCCCCAGACTTGTTATTCCAAGACCCACGTAGTATAACACACGGTGACGTGTGGAACACCACTACGCCCCGCTGTTAAATCAGTTTATTAAGTCCCCGACAATTCCAGAGACAACAAGTATCCACTGCGGAAATCAACACCAGCCAAGTGCTCCAATCCACAGAGCAAAACTCCAAGAGGAATCAGACTCGCATCAGCCGATGCTTGAGAGCTAAGAACAACCACAAGGTGGAGGGGAAATAACGCGAGCAACGGCTCCCAACGTCAAAGCCCCTTACAGTACCTCTTCTCCTCCAACGTCTCCGCAAAACCGCTGAACACCGTGGCAGGAGCAGCCGCTCCTGCAGACGCCGAACAGCCGGAACCAGTCAATGACACAAAGAACGGACTCCGTATTACGCGCACCATCGTCAGGGCACTTCCCCTCATATACGTCCCACCGCAAAGGGTGGTGGGAGTTGTAGTCTGGGTAGGCGCGGTGACAGAAAAACCTCACATTAATAGTTACATCCGCTACTGTTCACAGAGTGAACACTCAAACCAAAGGGGGTACTTTGGAAGGTGCAATTTTTAATTCTAACCAAACATCCCCTCAGGTGAATGGTGTAATTACATCTAACCAAGACATGTTGGGCTCTATGGGAAATGTGGCTTGCACCAGTGGCAGCACCGAGGAGGGGAGGGTTTCTTTGGGAGCCCCAGCAGGGAGAAAAAAGGCACAACACATATCTCACCCCCTACCAATGGGTATTCCAGATGATACCGTTTCCAACATTAGTCTGGTCAGTATCCTTGACAATAGTAGCCCTGATGAATCTCTAGAAGTCTTAGAGGACCAGAATGTTCCACTTTTAGGTTCTCTAACTGTCCTCATTAGATCTTTACTTTTGCCCTTGGAGACCACACTTCAAGGTATAGAACATCAGCTTCAGGCCCTCCGTCAGGAATTAAAACCCAAGGGGGGAAATATCGCCCAAGGGGCTCCCGATACTGCAGCTCCAACTGGTAAACCTTCGTCCTTGGCTAATATTCAATCTGTAGGGGTCAACCCTACTTTCAAGAAACGCCCCCCTAAAACCTCCATCCAAAAGGGTAATAAAGATTGTTCTATCCAGCCAGCTCCCATCGCTCCTACAAAACCACAGAAAGCAGCTGACTCAATCATTTCAGCCCCTAATCCTCCATCTTCTCATTTAGAGAAACCCAGGGTACGGCGGAATATTAGTTTACCACCTGACGCTTGCCCCTATGTGCTAGTTTTAACAGGCGTTCCGGAGCTTGCACCTGCCACTTCTGAACCCTTTTGGACACTTAAAAACAAAGTTTGCCATTGGCTAGATAGAAACTTTCCTCCTCCTCCTAATATTAATAATAAAATGCTTATGGTGGCGAGAGCCCCATGGGTAGGAGAGAACAAGAAAAGCCTACAGGGAGACTGTGTTGTGATAACATTTGAAGACCCGCGATTAGTGGAGTATATTTGCGCAGGGCCCCGATCTAAAAACGATTCAACGATCATGGTTAAACCCCTGTCATATTTCTACATGTCCCCGGAACATTATGATAATAGGTGGAGTTGGTTGAGGGCCCCCAACCATGATAGAGGTAGGATGAGACCCGAGACCCTGGGGGGCAGTACCCTTGTAATTGGTGCGGGGTTGGTAATGGCGGTTGGAACATAATACGAAAAGGGGCAGGGAGGGCCAATATTGGTGGTAACCAGTTTAATGAGGAATGGTTGGGCCCACAGCTTAATTATCCAATCCCTTGTTATAATCGTTTCAGTGGTCTGGAGGGAGTTGATTGACTCCCACCCCAGTCTTCTGGACGATCTGGAAAGAGGGAAGTGTTAGTCACCCCTGAGGAACAATCTAATTTAGTCATGGATGGTACAGTTAACTCAGGAATCATTAGTCAAGGTCCAGGAGAACTGAAACCCAGCATTTTAGTCATAACCAGTTCCGCACCCTCTACCTCCATTAACATTTTGTCATGGAACATAGCAGGATTAAAGAAAAATCTTGCCAACCCTGATTGGAATGACTTCATTAACACTTTCCATATATGTATGTTCCAAGAAACCTGGTGCCTCTCCCCGCAATATAAAAATGGTTATTCAACCTTTTTTATTCCTGCAGTCTCGGTGGGGAAAGGTCGCCCGTCTGGTGGCCTGCTTATATGGGTGAAGGTGAATTTGAATTGTGCTGTCATCACCCATAAAATTGATTCTAATGATATTCTGCACATTACTCTCAAGAGTCAGTCTGGGGGTTTCAACTTTGAACTTTTTTGTATTTATGCTAGAGGCCTTCAGGGCGGGCTCCCCTCCCCAACAATAGAGCTGCTAGATGGGAGGCTATCAGACCTTCCACCTAGATCCAAAATACTAGTAGGGGGGATTTTAATTGTACTTTTGAACCCCTAGACGATGAAGAGGTATTGGGATTCAACTCAGAGGATTGGAGACAGACTATACCTCCCCTAGCTCTCGCACCCATTAAGAAATGGACAGCCAGAGCAATCCAGCTGAATGCTCTGGTATTAGAACATAACTTAAGGGCTCTTAATGGTCGGACCGCGTCGGATCGCGATGGGGCAATGACCTATAACAGGTTAGGTTGCCCATCTCGAATTGACTATATTCTTCTAGATATACAATCATTGTCTGCCCTAATCGACATGGAGGTTAGACAGTCTTCAGATAGTGACCACAATCCATTATGTATGGAAATCCAATGGGTAAAAGGATTGATACAAGTGAAAAACCAGAGATGACTACCAAAGAAGTTTTTCCCACAAATGATAATCGGAAATTAAAATGGAATGTGGTCAAGTGTGATGAGGAGAAACTTAAAAGTATTAAAGAGTTAGTCTCAGTAGAAACCTGTAGCCTCACAGCCATGGTTTTAGCAACATCTAACCTTCCCGGATCTAGCCTGCTAGCCTCCTATAAAAATCTAATAACTAAATTAGGAGGGTTTTTTTGCAAGAGGCCCCGGGTGAATTCACGGTTAGACCTTGAATCTCTTAAGAGCAACCCTTGGTATACGGCAAATTGTAGAAAAAAAAGAAAAGCTATCACTCTAGCGATAAAAAGCAAGGACCCTGCGGCTGTCCGAATGGCTAGAAAGGAGTACTCTAGTAGTATAATATTAGCTAAGAAAGATTGGGAGGAGGAGCATTGGCAGCAGCTTAAGGCCGTAGCCGGTGGGAAAAACTCCATTATTTTTTGGAAATTGATTAATGCTCTAGACAGAAGGGGGGTAGAGCCAATTTTGAATCATATAACCGAACAGCAATGGTATTCCCATTTTTTTAATTTATATTGTGAGGATAGTCTGAAAGGCTTAATAATATCCCCATCCATTGAACCTCAAAGTAAGCCCTGTATGAAGCTAGGCTCCAAGGTAGACCCATTTTCCCAGCGAGAAGTTCAGGATGCCATCTCAAAAATATTACCAGGGAAGGCGGCCGGGCCAGATGGCCTCCCGGAGGATTTGCTTCTGCATGATCCTAAACTATGGGCAGAATTCATAGCATGTTTAATGAATTTGATCCAGCATGGTCACCCTGTTCCAGAATCCTGGAAGGGTGCCGAGGTCATCACCATATACAAGAAAGGCGATAGAGACGACCCTGCCAACTATAGACCAATAAGTCTAATAGATACCATCCATAAGGTAGTTGGCAGGGTCATCATAAATCGTACCGAATCCTGGCTTGTGGACAAGGACATTCTGTCCCACTTCCAGGCTGGGTTTGGCGTAATGTTGGTGCAATGGACCAGGTCTTTCGATTCTGTGCAGTCTATTGGAAGTCAGTATCAATCGCCAAGGGTAGTTTATACCTGGCTTTCATAGACTTGAAAACAGCATTCGATGTTATTCCACGCGCCAAACTCTGGTCAGTCCTATTTGATATGGGCTTCTGTTGCAGCTTATTATAAAACTTCACGAAGGAAATTATGCGAGGATTCGCTGGGGAAGTCAGGGCCAATTGACAGAGAGGGTACCGGTCAACAGAGGAGTGAGGCAGGGATGCGTGATGGCTCCGACCCTGTTCTCCCTCTTTATAAATGGGGTGGTAGAACATTTGAGGGACGACCCCGCGGATGCCCCCGTCCTTGCCGGCGAGAAAACACCTACACTCCTCTTTGCAGACGATACCCTACTGATGTCCAAAACCCCCATGGGTTTGCAAAAACTGCTCGATCGTTTTAGTATTTTCTGTAATGATCGTGGGTTGACGGTTAACACCACCAAAACAAAGTTGATGGTATTGTCCGCTAATAAAAAGCACAGGAAGGTTAACCTCTCTTTGAGTGGCACACCTCTCGAGGTAGTGGATGAATTTGATTACCTCGGAGTGAGGCTTTGTAATAATATGAGATGGAATTCCCATGTCTCTAAAATGGTTTTAAATCTTAAAAGGGCTTCTGGAGCGATATTAAAGAATCAGCGGCTTTCTATTAGTACACCTATAGCCCCTGCCTTGGCAGTCTATGAGGGGAAAGCGCTAGCATCGGCAGTATATGGCTCTAAACTTTGGGGTGCGGAGAATACAAAAGCATTGGCAGTGGCTGAAAACAAGTTTATAAGAGACATAGTCTCGCTGCCCTCATCGACCCCCTTGAAACCATTATTCTTAGATTTGGGCAAAAGAACGATATCTGACTTAGTCCAAATTCGCCCCTTGTTATTTTGGGTGCGCCTCAGACGGACCCCCGAACTATCTAATTATGCTCTAGTGTTGGATGAGCTAATTAGTTTGAACGTAGCCAATAAAATAAAATGGCTCAATAATTTAAAGAAGATGGTGGTATCTATAGGTCTGGGTGAATCTTGGACCTCTCAAACCCCCCTTTCGAAACAAATCGTTAAAAAACTTTATTGGGATTGGGTTGAGGCAAAGCAATTAAAGAACCCAAATTGGGGTCCCCTGACAAATAACTTCCTTGAAAACAAGCCTTTCAGGAAGCTAGAGTCTTTTTTGGACTTTATTCAGACCCCCCGTGATAGAACTTTGTTTCTGAAATTAAGATACGGCACCCTCCCCCTTAACTCATTTATGGAAGGGTGGAAGGATAGGAAGGAATCGGACTTAAAATGCCCAGGTTGTTCTTGCCCGAAAGAATCTCTTGGCCATTTTTTGTTTGCATGTGTTGCATATAAACAGGCTAGAGCAAAATGGCTGAAACCTGTTTGTAGAGAGCTAGGAGTTAGGGACCACAGATCAGCCATGCGTATCATTTTAACCAACACTTCCGCCATGTATATTGTTTGTGGGGTCGCCAAATACTTGGCAAGTGCTTGGTTTACTAGGTCCAAACTGCTACCCAATGCTTGATCAGTACCATTAGGAAAAGATCCTTTTACCAATGTTCCCCTTTTTATTTTTCTTATTTTGTTTTTAGTAAACGACATCATAAATGATATGGAATTGTAATACTTGTAATATTGTCTTATGTAATTTTGTATGCTTGAATCTTTGTACTTTTATGAAATATTTTTTCGAATAAAGTATTACAACAACACACCATATGAATTGTTGTTATTATATGCGGGACAGGAGATCCGATCCTCACACACAAAAGTGGTCAAGTCGCCACATCTAAGAATTATCATATGATTCGACTTACACTCTCCCCTGTCATCAGTTACCTTCTCAGAAGGGAATGTCCCATCCTTCTGTTCATCAGCACCTGGCTATAAGAAAGGTTAGCTCCATCATGGAAACAATACTCCGATGCAAAAGGGGTCTCTTTATTACACAATGATAAAATGACAAGAAGCTAAACAACTAATGCTCTTTATGACACAATGATAGAATGACAAGACAAAGAAAACATTACATTATGAAATCACATGAACACCTAGCAATCTAAGCATAGCCTGAAAAGTAAAGGAAAGCGTTACTTCACCTAGAAAGCAAAAAAGGGAGGTGAATGATTAATTATATGTTGCAAACTAACTAAGAATACCTCACCCTGTTAAGAAGGGTCCAACTGTCTGTTACTCTCTCTCTGGTGGAATCAGGACTCTCTCTCTCCTGCACCATCACCAACGTGCTAACTTCACTCCACTGGTTTAAGTGGTCCAAAAGCTCCAACTGCCAGCTCCAACTCTTCCATCTGACTGGCAACTGCTTCAACACATTCTGACAAACTGGCAGCTCCAACTGACAGTTCCAACTCCAAAGATCATCTATGACTGCTTCAACTCCGAAGACCAACTGACTGCTCCAAAAACCATCTGACCGCTCCAAAAACCATCTGAACAACTGACTTCTCTACACTTTAGTAATATAGAATGCTCTCTACCCATGGAAATTTTCAGCCGGCAGACTCCTCCCAGCAGATTCCTGCACCAAGCTCTGTGCTCCTTATGCACCCCCAGTGGCCAGCTGTTGTTGCGTCTGGGGCACAAAAATAAGTACATTCCTCTGATAAAAGCCGGTTCCTTCCAGTTTGCAAAGAGTGAACAACAGATCATAACCAAAGCATTACCTTTGGCCTGCAAGCGCCTCAGTCAGCAGAGGCAAGAACAAAGATGGCTTCTCTCTAGTTTAGGCCTCCAGGCCCGAAAAGAGGCAAAGAAGGCACAGAATCATGCCAAAGCCAATAGGTAAACCCTACGAATAGGCACACATAAGGCTGAAATAAAGGATTCATGAATATATACTGAGTTGGCGGTGGACAACAGTCACCATCAGTCTAAATAGCACAAATTATCCGGGCACCACATTCCACCCGTGACTATTGTCTACCAACGTCGAAAGTATCAGGAAAACAACAACAAAATGCAACTAAAAACAAAGAACCAAGGGATACACCACCTAAAATAGATCAAAACATCAGAAGAAACTAATCCCACTGACCTCTATCAAGGGTCCCTTAAGCTCAATAACAAGACAGAAGAACAACCCAATTTCTACAAAATAGCAAACCTAGTACTATGCCTATCAAGCAAGGAAATCAGATAAAGGTGTCAAGGTGTATTTAACATGTTAATCTAAGAAATAAGTCAGTCTATTAAGAACCCTAGCATCAGATCAGGAAACTCTACAACTGAAATAACTGAACTAAGAGATTCAGACTTGGAAATAGAGTGATAGTAGACCACGCCAGAGGCAATAGGCGGAAGTCATAAATCATCTAACCCAAAGAACAGTATGTACCTAATCCCTCAGTATTCGCTATGGAGCATATGTATGCACCACCACCCGGGACACTACACCTCAACATCCCATAGCTTCTATTCTCTAGCAAGACTGTCCTACTGAAAAAACAGCAAAGGTATAGGACAGATAAGAACTGAATAATTGCAAGGCCAATCTACACTAATGCTAAGATAGCATAACATATGAAAATCAGGACATCATGATGGTGATTGATGTGTATCATAGGGCATCAAATCTCAAAAGCAGCTCACTAACCATATTGCATCCCATGACCATCAAATAAGAACATAAAAATTGGTGAACCAAAGGCTCAACCATCAAAAAGGCACTGCATCTTTTAATTTGTAACATTGGAATCATAATCAAACAACAGGGCAGGAAAAGAAAACTATCATTGGGCCCTGTATCTGTTGACAGCGCGAGTGGCATCAAAACAAAATAATCAGCATCTGAGGAAAGTCCAAAGTCCATGGAACATTTACTGAAAGGCAAAATCATGGGAAAAATTGGGAACAAGATTGCAGGCCATAAAATCATATCAATAAGGGAATATCCACATTGCAGACTACTTGTGTGATGAAATGCAAAACATGGCAAATATGATCACCATTAAATGATGGTTTCTTTCAGAGCTTCACTACATGAATGGGGAAAAATTATCATTATGAAGATCACTCAAAAAGAGTCAGGAAATCTTGATATCTATATCATTGAGTTTCTAATCAGGAAATGCTAATTTAACTGCCAAGGCAGCCAACTGTATTGTAAAGTTCAGTCTCTAGCCTAAAAAGATTTTACTCCAAAATGTCTCTATTGAAAGACAGTTCTTTTCTGTGAAAAAGAGAAAAAAAATAAAACAACAGCAATTCTTCTGTGTGATAAACACACTGCTCTCAAGTTCCAAAAGGTATAATCCATCTTCATCTGTATTTCTTTGCCAAGGGAAAATCCCATCCGATCTGGTCATCCAGAAACATCCGCACACATCAGCCATCTGCCACAAGACACCGCTTCTCGCCATCCGCTCCGGTGTGGTCTGGGTCCAGGCTTGGGGGGGGGGGTTTGAGGGGTTGGGGGTGGGGCGCACTCACACCAAAAATAACAAACAAAAATAAGAAAAGGGAAGGAAGGGGAGGGCCCACACACACACCCCGTTATGATCTGGCAACCTGAAACGAGAGACACGCAGCACTCATCTTAAAAAAAAAACTTCAATTCAAAAGCACATTTTTTTTTTATTTCCTTCTAAGAACCCTGTGGTTTATAAAATCCTTCTGTAACTTTGGGGAATAGTTTAAGAAAACTACCTGCATTATATTCTCTAAATTGGTTTGGGCAAAATCTAATTTTTCTTTCATAGTCAGAGGGGCTGGTAGCCAGCTTCACTCCTGTCTCACACCGTGCTAGCATACCCCTCCCTTCACGGCAGCGCTCCGTTGTCTAAAAATTGAGTCGCTGCCAATGCTGATCTCATTGCAAGAGCGAAGCGTCTGCCAAGTTTCTGTACTAAGAGAGAGCCTGTTGACATTTGCAAGCATCCCTTATCTTAAGTAAAGGAAGCTCTTTTTGGGCCACTGTGATCAGGAGCGACTTGACCCCTCCCGTCATGTCAACATCTTTCCGCGGAAAAGAATGGATTGTGGCCAACAATAGCAAACTGAGATGTCTCTGCTCTTGTAAGCAACCCCTCCCTCACAAAAGCCGTGGAGAGGAGAGAAGGCTTTGTGGAATGCATGCTTATCTCTTCAAGGTCACAGCCTAGCTGTTCACAGAAGCCGTATGCTCTACTGTCTAAAAAAGCTCTACTTTCTAAAAAAATACTGTACACTTTTGTCTAACTAATGCAGACAAATTTAAACTAACATTTGTCTACAGCCTTATAAAATACTAACTGAAATCAAACCAAACAGTCTAGCATTATTAACAGCTAAAGGGCAAAACATTTAGTAACATTAAAAATCATATAGAAAATGACATGATATATTTCTTTTGTAACAACATTTGAAACAGCATCAATTTTCAAAAAGGGGAAGAAATATTTTGTGATTGGAGTTACCAAATTAGCTTCTGTTTATCAAGACTACATTCTTAAGTCATGCGATCTCCCATAGGCAGACCACATTGCCTCATACACTGTGCAGTGTAACACTTTTCAGTGAGCAAATTATATAGAGACATGGGCATTTATCTAGCATTCAGATTAACACAAAAAGGGGCAATTTGCTTTAGGGTAAAACACATAATACATTTTTTTTTATTAATTCACACAACCAGTCACACCCAATTAACTGCAGCACACATGGTAGTACATTTTCCTGTTGAAAAACGAATTATCATGCACTGTTGGGTTTACATATTTCTCTGCACATTCCAATTGAAACTCCTCCACTGAATGTTTATTTGAAACCACCCTGTGTACCTCGCTGTCTGACTAGTTGATGTAGAACACTGTGACCTCTGAATCAGACACATTAAATCCTGTTTTCAAAGGTATAGCCACATAGACTCGTGGATGCATATTAAGCAGCATGTTTAAATGAACATTGCTATGTCCGTGCAAGATGTCACCTTTCCACCAGCTGCCTGTCAAAGTACATAGGTGAACCCTGCAACTAATTACAAATTAGACTAATATAAGGGACACATAGCACTACACTAAGATGGTAGTGGGTCATAGTCACCACCAGTCAAAATAGAACAATTTATCCTGTCACTAATGTCCACCCTTGACTATGAGCACTAACATCAAAATGAAAGATAAGGGAGAACTTAAACAAGACGTACTAATGGCTAGGAAAACCCTACCTAACACTCGTCGTAGGAAACAGAAATCTAGCAACTAATTGAAAAGCCAATCAAACCACCCTTAATCTAAATGTTCACTGACTTCTTGTGTCAGCTCATGTAATTATGCATATTAAACAGCATATTGAAACAAACACTGCCCTCCCAATTCAAGATATTATCCCTTTGGCAGCTCAAACACACTTTTTCCCCGATGGCTGCAGACACATGGGGAATCCAAGAACTTATCTCTCACGTTTCACATAACACTTGTGCACATTTTTGAAACACATTTCCCAAAACAGTTGGAAAGGATCCAGCCCTTCCCTGCCCGAAGTAACAAGCCTTATTTACAAGATGCTATTCACAAGTAACTCAACAAGCTATTCACAAGCCTTATTTACAAGGCGCTATTCACAAGTAATTCAACACGCTATTCACAAGCCATATTTACAAGAAGCTATTTACAAGCCATATTATACAGAATACATTTCACATTTAATAATGCATAAGCCACGAAGCAAGCTCTGTACAAGCTTTTTTATACAGAATACATTTTATATTACAAATAATCCTTTCCCATGCAGGACCTTCACAGATATTTTTGTCTAGAATACAGTCCACCTCTTCAGCCTTACAACTGTCACATTGTCAAGATGTACACCATTTCTCTCTGCACTTTTCCTAGTCATGATGCCAAGATGTAATTGGTTCCCTTACACACTTCTACCCTTCAATCCTGTAAGTTCAAACACCAAGATGTAAGCAATCTCCTTACACTCCACCTGTTCAATCCTGCAAGTAAGGGGCCAAGATGTAGTGCAGTACCACCACATTTCTTAACACTCCACCCGAGACTGTTCTTAATGTCAGGTGTAATGAAAACCATGACACTTCGCTACACCGCATTCGAACTGTTCTTGATGTCAAATGTAATGAAAATTTTGACACTCCCCCTGCACTTCATTCAAAACTGTTTGTGACACCAAATGTAATGGCAATTAGGACACTTCCCTGCACCTTATCCGAACTGTTTGTGACACCAAATGTAATGACAATTAGGACACATCCCCTACACTTCATTCGAAACTGTTTGCAACGCCAAATGTAATGACCGGATTTTCTGACCAAGTTAGCAGCTCACCCAAACACCACAAACCCAGTCATCACGTAACTCCATTCCTTCCCAGTCCCTATTTACAACAGTACCTGGGGTACTTATCTGGGAATGGGGAACCCACAATATATACAAGTTTATACAACTAATATACTGCTAAATCCTAAAGAAACTACGGAATTCCATCCTATCTCCTATTATCTTACCTGTACAACCCCACAGCGATCTGGCTCGGGTTGTTCTACCCCCTCTCGTGTCGGGAGCAGCTGCTTTATAGTGTACCCACTTGTAGCCCCACGACTATCCGGACTGGACTACTCTACCCCCTCGCTTCTCGGGGAGCAGCACTTTTTATAGTGTTCCCACTTGTAGCCCCATGACTATCCTGCCTGGACTACTCTACCCCCTCGCTTCTAGGGGAGCAGCTATTTTATACATATATAACGCCCTATCCTGAGCGATCTCTTTCCACTATCCTATCAATACCTCTCTCTCACTCTCTCTCTTGTGGAATTTCCTAAGTACCTAATATCTACTGGAAGTATCTATCTCATATGAATTGTTGTTATTATATGCGGGACAGGAGATCCGATCCTCACACACAAAAGTGGTCAGGTCGCCACATCTGAGAATTATCATATGATTCGACTTACACTCTCCCCTGTCATCAGTTACCTTCTCAGAAGGGAATGTCCCATCCTTCTGTTCATCAGCACCTGGCTATAAGAAAGGTTAGCTCCATCATGGAAACAATACTCAGATGCAAAAGGGGTCTCTTTATTACACAATGATAAAATGACAAGAGGCTAAACAACTAATGCTCTTAATGACACAATGATAGAATGACAAGGCAAAGAAAACATTGCATTATGAAATCACATGAACACATAGCAATCTAAGCATAGCCTGAAAAGTAAAGGAAAGAGTTACTTCACCTAGAAAGCAAAAAAGGGGGGTGAATGATTAATTATATGTTGCAAACTAACTAAGAATACCTCACCCTGTTAAGAAGGGTCCAACTGTCTGTTCCTCTCTCTCTGGTGGAATCAGGACTCTCTCTCTCCTGCACCATCACCAACATGCTAACTTCACTCCACTGGTTCAACTGCTCCAAAAGCTCCAACTGGCAGCTCCAACTCTTCCATCTGACTGGCAACTGCTTCAACACATTCTGACAAACTGGCAGCTCCAACTGACAGTTCCAACTCCAAAGATCATCTCTGACTGCTTCAACTCCGAAGACCAACTGACTGCTCCAAAAACCATCTGACCGCTCCAAAAACCATCTGAACAACTGACTTCTCTGCACTTCAGTAATATAGAATGCTCTCTACCAATGGAAATTTCCAGCCGGCAGACTCCTCCCAGCAGATTCCTGCACCAAGCTCTGTGCTCCAGTGGCCAGCTGTTGTTGCGTATGGGGCACATAAAAATAAGTACATTCCTCTGATAAAAGCTGGTTCCTTCCAGTTTGCAAAGAGTGAACAACAGATGATAACCAAAGCATTTCCTTTGGCCTGCAAGCGCCTCAGTCAACAGAGGCAAGAACAAAGATGGCTTCTCTCTAGTTTAGGCCTCCATGCCCGAAAAGAGGCAAAGAAGGCACAGAATCATGCCAAAGCCAATAGGTAAACCATACAAATAGGCACACATAAGGCTGAAATAAAGGATTCATGAATATATACTGAGATGGCGGTGGACAACAGTCACCATCAGCCCAAATAGCACAAATTATCCGGGCACCACACCACCACATACGTAGCCTGGAGGTGTGCTCCAGTGCTGTTTCAAACCCTCAGATATCCCCTCCAAAAGGCGTTCAGACGCAGTCACAGCTGGTGCACAGTGGCGAGAGGGGCAGAGCACAGCCATTCACAGGAAGAGGAACAAGATGGGAAGATACAAGCCGCAAGCACCATTGAAGCATAGAAGGCGGCTGCTCTGGTCATGTTCAGGCGGCAGCTGTCTGTCGCCCTTGAGGCACAAGTTCTCGGACTTTGGAGGAGGGGCCATGGTGACTTGCTAGGCTGCGTGGTAGGTCGGGCTGACCCCGTTGTAGCTTCACACTTCTGCAGCCTCTACCTCCAAAAAAGTGACATCTTCACCTGCGCCGTCACTTGGGGCATGTCAGCAGGCCCATTAAGCATAGTGCCAATATCGGCAACACATTCCCCATCACACAAACAGCAATCTCCTGATGAAATAAACAGACAAGACATCTTTTTTTGTGAAGAAAATTGCTGCAGGTTTATTGGCATACCAAAATATGCCAACATGGTGGGTTAGCTTACGGGCGATCCAAGGGCAGGGAGCCCCTCCGCCGCCTGCCCACCTCATAAGCTAAATTGCACCGTGGCCGTAGCCAATTAGTGCTTACCAATTTTGGGGGAGGGGTTACCCCCTCCCACCGGCAGACCACCAGTCCACCCCTCTACTCACGCCCCCTGAGGGGGGCGGAGCGTTCCAGGCAACCCCCGGTTGCTCAGGTTTACAACCGCCCACAGGACTAGCGGGGCGCAGTCGCTTCTCCAGCGTCCACCGCGAGGACCTCCTGGGGATATTTGGCCTTGTTCTCCTGAAAAGGTTACCCCTGTGTACCTTTCAGCCTCTGGATCGCCCTGTAACTCCGCCACAGCTCTGGGTGTTGGGCACAGTCACAACAAGGGCCTCATTCCAGGGCCTCTCCCAGATCCAGCAAAAACAAGTCCATGCCCACTCTAGACCGGTGTACTCCATCCTCATCAAAACACCCTGTGGACTTGGCATGCAACAAACCATGCCTGATAAAACCAAATCACTTCTGTTCAGTGAATTTACGCATAGCACTGTTAACTCTCCTGCGCTAGGTTTCCACGGCATCCCCTGACCGTGCTCCTTGCCATACTAAACGAGGGGTTATATCTGACCACCATAACTCACATGCCCCCAATTGGTTGCTTAACTTGCACATGGAGGACTTCATTTCTTGCAGCAGCTCCTGCCTCACCAAGAGTCAGATAATTTCCTCCCAGGTGTATGACCAAGACGTTGGGAGGAGAGACACCCTTCCTCCCTAATCTTTGCTGCAGCTTCTTCAGCAAGCAGTTCCAGTGCATGCCTGGGTATCCCAGGCAAATTATTTCGGTGGCGGAAAAGCCATGCCTCCATTTCCTGCTTTCTGCCCACCGTGCTACTCTCAAGACGACCGTATGGCCGGTCACCCAGACTTTTGATCCTGGCGAATAAAGAAATGTAAGGTTGCTGCAACCTGATCACCCTCCCGTCCCGGGCCTGGTCCATTTTTGATCTTCTTATTAATATTTTGAGGGCGGCCCCATTGAGTACTGCTTCCTGTCCCTTCAATGCCACCCCAGATGTGTCCGATTTGGACCTTGCCACCAACTCACTAAGTCTCAGTGCCCCAATGAAAGCCTGGCTAAAGGTGGGTGAAAAGAGGGCCGCTTTAAAAGCTGAATAGGTTGCCTTGTGCACACAGTCCAGCATCCATCCCTTGAAGAGTCTTAAATTCGATAGGCGACCTATTGTCCGCTGCCCGCGGCTCGCTTCTCACCCAGACCTTTAGCGCCGCCCTGATCAGGAAGGATTTGATAGGATCGTTCTGGCCCCTTAATCTTGTATGATGACTGTGGTGGTTGCACAGAAGGGACCAAGGAAGAGCGTTAGATTTTGTAGCAAGGTGTTTATTCAGTAGTTAATTTCACCCTTTTTTGGTTTCCAGATTAACACGCACAATGTTGTAAAACGGAACAGATATGCAGTTTTGTAAGGCACTGTTTACACCGAGTGGTCCACGGTCTCCCTTGCTCTCTGCTTCAGGCTCTAGGGTCTTGGGGCTCCGGGTCTTTCCGATGACTCCCACGGTCCGTAGGTCAGGAGAAAGGAACAACAACAAAAATATGACCAGGGTTACTATTATGTTCTACCTATTTTATCAAAACGTGCTACCATCACCAGATGCCGTCAGGGTATTGAGGGGGAAGGGGAGCGTGAGGAAAAAGACCCGACGTGGTGTGCTCAAAAAGAAAAAAACAAACACACGTGTGTCTTAGTCCCCAGTGCCTCCCCACCACCCCCACCAAAACGACCCCTGCAAAGGAACTTGCCTTGAGCCATGACCCGTGTCGAGGGACGTGGCGAAGGGACCCGGGGTGTCCTCCTTACCTTGCCGGCCGCCAGGCTTGATGGCGCTGTACAACGCCATACGTCCGGTCTCTTCTTCTTTGTCCTCGTCTTCCTTCGTTGTCTTCTCTCTGCTACTCGCCTCTCCGCTCGCCGCCTCTCCGCTCTTCGCCTTTCCGCTCGCTGTCTCCGCTCTTCGCTTGCCGTATCTCCGCACTTTCTCCTCTCCCTGTGTCACCACACACAGCTCCATCCTGCCTCCCCTTTTCACCTCCTCCTCCGATGACGTCAGGTGTTCCTTTCTGCTGTTCCCTGCTGCAGCTAGACCGCTAACCAATTCTGGTTTGACGCTGTCTGCTGGGTGTTTGCGGTCAGTTCTGCCTCTGTCCTTCTCACACATCTCCCCCCTCAGGAATGGACGTTGTGGCCATTCAGAGGAGGGGTGACGTGACAGATATTCGGCAGACACCTGTTTCACACCTGGCATATGGATGGTCTGGAATGAAAAAGGTTGCAAGGCTAAGAACCAACATAGTATACGTGGGTTGGTGTCTTTGTTGTTCGCCAGCCAAGTGAGACGGGCATGATCGGTGAGTACAAGAAGGTACTTCCTAACAGGTAGTATTGTAGGGCTTCGATGGCCCATTGATGGCTAAACACTCCTTTTCAATGGTGGAATAGTGGGTCTCCCGTTGAAAGAGCTTTCTGCTGATAACAAGGATTGGTTTAAGATCATTGTTTATGTCCGGTTGAGACAATACGACTCCTAGACCTAGCCCAGAGGCATCAGTTTGTAAGATAAACGTTTTGCTGAAGTCGGGAAAATGTAGTACCGGATCCCTACATATTGCATTTTTCAGGGCAAGAAAGCTGTGTTCGTGTTCGGGGTTCCAAGGGATTCTGTGAGAGGAATGTTTTTTTGTTAAGAGATCGGAAAGGGGGCTGGCCAAAGAGGAGAAACCTGGAATGAATCGACTATAGTAACCGATAAAGCCCAAAAAGGAATGCACCTCCCGTTTGGTTTTAGGGGCATGGATCGCTTTAATCGCCTCTACTTTGTCCATCTGGGGCTTTATAAGCCCCTCCTGAATTGTATATCCCAGATATTGAATGGTGTCTGTGCATAGTAAGGATTTGTTTGGGTTTACAGTGAGTCCTGCTGTTTGAATGGCAGTGAATACGGAGTGTAAGTGGCGTACATGGTCTTCCCACGAGGAGCTAAATATGACTATGTCGTCAAGGTACGCAGCAGCATACCCATTGTGTGGCTGTAGAATCCTATCCATCAAATGCTGAAATGTGGCAGGGGCCCCGTGTAAGCCGAAAGGAAGCACCCTGAAGTGGTAGAGACTAGAGGGTGTCGAAAGGCCGTTTTTTCTTTGGACAAGGGGATCTGCCAATAACCCTTGGTTAAATCAAGGGTCGACATATATCAGGCTTTTCCCAGTCGTTCAATCAACTTGTCTATGCGAGGCATGGGATAGGTGTCAAATTTGGTTATAGCGTTTACTTGCCTAAAATCTATACAAAAACGGAGGCTACTGTTGGGTTTTGGAACGATCCCCACCGGGGAGCACCAGTTGGTCTGTGAGGGTTCAATGATGTGGGCTTGTAGCATGTTCATCACCTCTTTCTCTACTGCCTCTCTTCGGGCTGCGGGGATTCGGTAAGGTTTTTGTTTTACTACTTTGTTCTCTAATGATACTATATCATGTTGTACTAGTGAAGTTAGACCAGGGACAGTAGAAAACACACCCAGAAAGGAGCCCAACAAAGCCCCCAACTGTGTATGTTGTGTAGGTGAAAGGATGTGGCCGGTGGGCACTGTTTCGGACTCTGCTTTCTGCGCAGTCAGTGGGGGTATATCAAAGGGTTTTTTGGTGCTTACCAGATGCACCGGTATACCCATGGTGGATTTGGGGGTTCTTCCCATTTCTTTAGACGGTTCACATGATATATTTGTGTACCTCCGGCCCTCAAGAGTAAAGTAATACGGTACGTAACTGGGGTGATTCGTTTGTTAACGACGAAGGGACCCTGCTATTGTGATAACAGTTTATTCTCGCTGGAGGGTAGTAAAAGTAACACCCTATCCCCTGGTTAAACTCCCTCAGACTGCTGTTTCTTTCATAAGATGTCTTCTGTCAGCTTTGAGCGTCTTCCATGTTTTCATGCACTAAGCCCCATAGGTGAGTGGCCGTAGCCTTAAGATCTGCTGCATATTTCAATAGGGGTTTCCCTTCCTTGTCTTCCTACTCCCATTGTTCTGCTGCCATGTCCAGTAGAGATCGGGGTTTACTCCCGAAAAGGAGTTCGAAGGGAGAGACCCTGTGGAACTCTGTTCGTGTGCTCTTATGGCAACGAGAACAAGGGGTAAATTGTGGTCCCAATCTTTTTCTTATTCCGAGATGATCTTGCGGAGCATGGTCTTAATAGTTTTGTTATACCGCTCCACTAGCCCATCTGTTTGAGGGTGATATACTGACGTGCGAATCCTATCAATCCCTAGCACCATGCATATCTGTGCCATGAGGCGGAACATGAACGGGTCCCCTGATCTGTTAAGATCTTGGAGGGGAACCCCACCCTTGAGAATAGTGAGATCATGGCCCTGGGTATGTTGGGAGTGGTCCTACTTGTTAGGGGAAACACCTCGGGATACCTGCTCGCATAATCCACTATAACGAGGATGTTTCTATGTCTTCTAGCTGAGTGGGGCAAGGGTCCTACCAAGTCCATCCCTACCCTTTTAAATGGTACATCAATAAAGGGTAAGGGGTAAAGGGGTGCTCTCTTTGCCCCGCACGGGTTCACATACTGACATCTCCTGCATGTAGCACAATTTTTAGCTACGTCTCTATATGGGAAACAACCTTTACAACGCAACTTTTACAACACACTACCATTACAACAAAACTTTTACAACGCAACATCCATTACATCGCATGCCATTACAATGCAACCTTTTGCTCGGCTCGTCACACAGCACGGTGGCGCTGTGCTCATGACGAGCTGAGCTCGTCATGACCACACCCAGAACAATAGAACGCCCAGCACAGCAGGGGAACTATCCCCGCGTGGGCGTGTCGTGGCAGTCATGACGAGCTGAGCTCGTCATGAGCACAGAGCCACTGTGCCTCATGACGAGCTGAGCTCGTCATGAGCACTGAAGGTGTTAAAGCCGCGTTTGCCTGTCTGAAAGGAACCCCTGCTGTTGACTGCCCACCCTGTGCTTTAGACTGTGAACCTATGCTCTGCGGTGTGCGGGAGCCCATGTGGTCCATCCATAATTGAACCTCCTTCTGGTCCCATCCCATCTCCGGGCACATGGACATTTTCGTCCGGAACTCCCGGTCATAGCTCAACCAGCCAACTCCCCCCTGCCCCCCCATCTTGATTGCCTTGTTGTGAATCAACCTGGAGTATTGCACCAGCCATGGGCCCAACTCTGGGTATCTCTCAATTTTAACTGCGAACAGGATAGAAAAAGCCTTGAGCCAGTTTTCAATGGTCTTGTCAGGACATGCCTGATGCTTGACCTACTTGTCATCCTCTTTCCCTCCAATTTTCCTAGCGTCAAGTCCCTCCTGGCCTAGCATTAGCAGGGTGAAAATGTCTATAAAATCGCGCATCCAGATTCGTTCCTTGGCCGCCTGAGGCACCTGCCAAGCTAGGGAGCAACGACCCAACAGCAGTGGGGTGGTGGTAACCTGCCGGGGGAGGCACTGGAGGCGTGCTCAGCTGAAGGGGGGATGCACTTATGTGCTGAGGGGTGACAGGAGGTGGAGACAGTCCTGTAGGGGTTCCCCGGGGACGGACAGGGAAAGATCCTCTGGGCAATGGTGGCGAGAGGTGACCCTACCGTGGCGGCCTGTGTGTCCGCCGTGCCTGCTGCTGACAATGGGCTACGGATGATGATGGGAGGGCTGGCGAGTGCTGGTGTACCGCGTTCCCCCCCTGAGGCTATTGTCGTACTTGGCCCAAGTAAACTCGCCCCCTCCTTGGACACCTCCGGGGCTGCAGCAGAAGGGGCCACACTTTGTGCTAGCGGCTCACCCCCCTGGTTTGCCCACACACTAGCAACCTTTATCACCCCTCCCTCCCCGTGTTCATGCTACTGCCCAGCAGCGAGGAGCTAGTCCCTGCCCGACCTGCTTTAAACTCTGCCATGAAAATCCTCATCATGTCCAAGAGCTTACCCAACTCCTCCCTGGTGGCGTAGTTCCCTGGGGCCGCATTACTGTCCGTCATGAATACAGGCCTAAGTGCCGGGGGCTGGGGAGTGGCAAGTTGGGGAGCGACTTCACGGGGGCCCAACAGCGCACTACCTCTGGGGGCGGCAGATGTGCCGGAAGGTCCTTATTTGTGGGCCTGCGGACCCGCTTAGGCCTTGAGAGTCCTGCCTCTGCACTGGCCTGTTGCTCTGGGGTAGGGGCCTCGTTGACGATACCGGAGTCCTCAGATTTGTTCAAATTCATGAGTCCCGTCGCCCATGCCAACCCCTTGGTCTTGACCATCTGACTGAATGCCGCCCATTGTGCGTCCTGGGAGGTGCCTGGCTGTGAGTCCTCCGCCCAGGACCTCTGCGAGAATAGGGGGGAGCCCTGGCTATCAATGTCGATCTTTGGCACACACTGCCACTGAACGGATCTGAGGAGAAATATTTTTGTGTCAGAACATTACTGCACTTATCCTCTGTTGTATTGACTGGACGCCGCTTGGTGTGAATCTGAGTCCCAGTACCTGTTGGAGATCTGTCTGCAGCGTGCCCACTTTAACCACTTGGATGCTAAGGGTATTTGTTCTTCTTCATGTAATTTCCATTGAAACCAATGGAAACTCCATGACGAGCTGGGCTCGTCATGAGCGTCGAAGGGGTTAACGTTGTTGGAGGTGAAACTGATAGTCTCAGTGCTGATAGCTGGAGACACAAAACAGGCCTAGGTGGTCCTTCACCCGTGTCCTAAAACCCCTTAAGGCGAGCCCAATGACATCTAATTGGGCACTGGCTGCCAGCCATGCCAGACCTGAAACCATGCAATTACGTAGCTCTCTCTCCCCATGGGAAACATAATCAACCCTATTACATTGTAACTAGACTCTGCACTGCGTTAATCCGACTAGTCACAGCTTTGCTAACCCTCCTGATGCATCTGTTCACCCACGAGTGGCTCGTGACCGGAAGCAGCATCCCTCCCAGATTCTGTATAGGCTGTAAGCCAGTCGCTTCAAACTCCATAATTCTCCAAGATTGGGGCAACAGACTGATCGTAGGCAAATATTTAGCCCTCTTGGGCTGGAACACTCATGCTTGTCCTTCCCCCTTGACTTGTCACCATTTCCCTGCCCCCGGTGAACTGGCCAGACATCCCTGCTCCCTTCCTGAGCAACATGCCCCGAAAGCCGAAACACTGGCACTGTCCCCGCCTGGTCTCATCGGAGCAGGGGAGGGTGCCACGCGATGCTCGCTACCCCCCTCCCCAAGCCCAAACGTGCCCGCAAGGGCCTGGGGCCCGTCACGGCCAGACCCACGTTGTAACAACCAGGGGGAACCCTGCGGCGATCGCTGCCTCCCCGCAACCACCCACTCCCTATGGCACCGGGTGAAGCCCCCCGCCCGGCCGGAAGAAAACTCCCGCTGCAAACAAAAAGGGGGAGGCCTCCGCAACAAGCTTGGGCCCAGAGCCAGCGCTTCAAAAAAGTAAGACCCATCTTGGCAGCGCCTCTCTGAGACGTGGAATTAATGGCTTGTGCAATGCAATAGCACAAGAAAGTGCCATTACCTATGATTTCAAACTCAGAGACTACAACCATTAAAACATCAGGATTTGAACACATGCCCTATAGAGTAAGTAACCATAACCACTAGGCAACAGTGGCTCATGAACACGCATCATTTTAAACTCAGAGACTTGAACCGTTGAAACCCCAGGATTTGAACACCTGACTTTAGAGTAAGTGTCAGAGACGTAACCACTAGGCCACAGTGGCTCATGCACGCCTCCTTCCCCTGTTCGAGTCCCGTGGTGGAGGCTGTGCCTAGACTGAGGCCTGTGCTGCATGCTGCCTGTGAGGTGGGGAACATCAGGTAAGGCATGTGGAGAAACGCACCCTGCAGGCGGTGATAGACTCTATGCGGGCCAAAGCACACCGTATGGCAGAATAGTCATGCCCTGGAGGGGGGAGCCTACTCGGCACACTCTGCTCCCTGTAACAAGCTGCCTCCCATAGGCCCCAGGCCAATGCCCCACTGTAACATAGATCCCCGGAAGGGGGAGCCTACGCGGCACACACTGCCACCGTGACAAGATGCCCACACGGGCCCAGGGACTATGCACTGGGCCGCTGGAACATAGATCCCCGGTCGGGGGAGACTACGCAGCACCTGCTGCCCCCCCCGCACCCAGATACCCCCACGGGCCAAGAACCTTCCCCAGCGCCGCTGGAATCCTGGGTGCCCCACACGGCCAGGGCCTTAGCAACAACCGCCCCTAGAAACCTAGAGGCCGAAGGGGGAGGGCCTACGCGGCACCCGATGCCCCGCTAACCGCTGAACACATGGGCTCTGGACCCTAACCCAGTAATTGACGTGCATTTATAGGCATGGGGAAACACGGCACGTTCAGGGGATGCTAGGACTGAACCCAGTTCCTCCGATACAGAGTCGGCAGCTGTGGCCAATAAGCCGATTCCACTGCTACAACACCGGAAACCTGGAGCTGCATGTAATCAATAGCCATCCTGAAGCTGTCAGAGGATCATCCAGGAATTGTCATGGGATCATTCCAGAGTAATCCACTTCCATCGTGGAGCGGTTATAGGATCATCCTGGAATAATTGACAGTCATCCTTAAATTAGCTATCAATCAATCAATCAATCACAACACTTGTATAGCGCGCTACTCACCCGGAAGGGTCTCAAGGCGCTTAGGGGAATGGGGCCGCTACTGCTCGAACAGCCAGGTCTTGAGTTGTCTCCTGAAGGCGAGGTGGTCCTGGGTTAGCCGAAGGTGGATGGGGAGGGAATTCCACGTCTTGGCCGCCAGGTAGGAGAAGGATCTGCCTCCAGCGGTGGCTCTTCAGATGCGTGGTACGGCGGCGAGGGCGAGGCTAGCGGACCGTAGCTGGCGGGTGGGTGTGTGGAAGGTCAGGCGGTCGTTGAGGTACTTGGGGCCCAAGTTGTGGAGAGACTTGTGTGCGTGGGAGAGGAGCCTGAATGTGATCCTCTTGTTGACGGGGAGCCAGTGCAGGTTCCTCAGGTGGCCGGAGATGTGGCTGCGTCGAGGGATGTCCAGGATGAGTCGGGCGGCGGCGTTCTGGATGCATTGTAGTCTTTTCTGTAGTTTGGCTGTGGTTCCGGCGTAGAGGGTGTTTCCGTAGTCCAGCCGGCTGGTGACGAGGGCCTGTGTGACTGTCTTCCTGGTTTCGATCGGGATCCATCGGAAGATCTTGCGGAGCATGTGGAGGGTGTGGAAGCATGAGGAGGAGACGGCGTTGACTTGTCTGGTCATCGAGAGGGAGGAGTCCAGGATGAAACCCAGGTTGCGTGCGTGGTCTGTCGGCTTTGGGGCGGTGCCCATCCTGGAGTAATTCTCACTCATCCTGAAGTTGTCAATTAGTATTCGTGGAGTTGTAAAAGGTAATCACTCCCTGCCAGTAAAAGTCATCAGAACACCATCCTACGGTAGTTTTTGTGATGAGTCTAGGTTCGTCATCACATTTAAATATTTCGTCCTACAGTCATACTTCAGGATGGCTTGGGATGACTACCCCAGATGATTGCAGGAATCGCCTGACTGTAATCATCAGATGAGTCCAGAATGACTCCAGGATGATCTTCCTTTTTGACCTGGGTGCCTGCGAGGGAGGGAGCCTCTCGGCTCCTGCTACCCTCCCCCGCCCCCCAGCGACAGGCCCACTCGGGCCTTGGCCACCATACACCACGTGGCAGATGCCCCCGTAGCCGCGCCAGCTAGGGGCCCTACCTCACCCCCCCCATACAAAGGAGGGGGAGCGCCTTTAATGCCACCACCCGGATACTAGCAAAGGGAAGGCGGGGGTGCTCGCTCCCAGCTGCCCCCCCTCCACCCCCAGGACCCACAGTACCCAATCAGGATGGGTCCTAGGGTGCACAGACATAATATCGACTCCACAATATCGAATGGACAAAATATCGAGTTTTAAATATCGTTTGGAGAAAATATCGACAGGACAGAATATCGACAGCCAAAATATCGTTTTTAAGGTAAGTGCAGTAATATCGACTGTAAATAATATCGAAAGTAAAAAATATCTTTTTTTATATAATATGTAATTATTTATAGTGTTTTTATGTTATAATATGTGTGAAAAGTGTCATTTTATGTTATAATTATTTTTAATTAATGATTTTTTTTAAATTATTGTGTAATTTTATTCTGTAGCGGGTTGTGGGTTTATAGGGGAATAGGGTGGGAAGTAATTTAATTATAATTAATTAAATATGTAAATTTATTAATTGGTAGTAATAATTAATTAATTGGTAATTAAATATTATATGTTAATTATTTAAAAATTAATTGGTAATTAATTTATTTTAATTGATTAATTGCTAATTATGTAAATTAAAATAATGTATTTCCTGTAGCGGGTTGTGGGTTTATAGGGGAATAGGGTGGGAAGTAATTTAATTATTATTTATTAAATATGTAAATGTATTAATTGGTAGTAATATTTAATTAATTGGTAATTAAATAATATTTGTTAATTAATTAAAATGTAATTGGTAATTAATTTAATTTAATTGATTAATTGCTAATTATGTTAAATTAAAGGGGTATTTTTAGGGTTCAGGGTCAGTTTTTAGTTTTTGGGTAAAGGGGTATTTTTAGGGTTCAGGGTCAGTTTTTAGTTTTTGGGTAAAGGGGTATTTTTAGGGTTCAGGGTCAGTTTTTAGTTTTTGGGTAAAGGGGTATTTTTAGGGTTCAGGGTCAGTTTTTAGTTTTTGGGTAAAGGGGTATTTTAAGGGTTCAGGGTCAGTTTTTAGTTTTTGGGTAAAGGGGTATTTTTAGGGTTCAGGGTCAGTTTTTAGTTTTTGGGTAAAGGGGTATTTTTAGGGTTCAGGGTCAGTTTTGGGTTTTTGGGTAAAGGGGTATTTTAAGGGTTCACGGTCAGTTTTTAGTTTTTGGGTAAAGGGGTATTTTTAGGGTTCAGGGTCAGTTTTTAGTTTTTGGGTAAAGGGGTATTTTTAGGGTTCAGGGTCAGTTTTGGGTTTTTGGGTAAAGGGGTATTTTTAGGGTTCAGGGTCAGTTTTGGGTTTTTGGGTAAAGGGGTATTTTTAGGGTTCAGGGTCAGTTTTTAGATTTTGGGTAAAGGGGTATTTTTAGGGTTCAGGGTCAGTTTTGGGTTTTTGGGTAAAGGTTTTTTTTAGGGTTCAGGGTCAGTTTTGGGGTACAGGGGTACAGTGTAAAAATAAAGTAAAATTAAATTTACATTAATTTAATTTAATGAAATTAAATTAAATTATATTTAAATAATTTTAAATAATATTATATACTTACCAATACTTACGTTGTAATGGTAGTGCGTTGTAAAAGTTGCGTTGTAACGTCATATATCCACTGTTGCACTCTTTGCAGTGGGAATAGTAATTTTTACTCTTTTGTATTTGTACGTTAATAATATTGGCTATTATTTAATTAAAATTTGTTACTATATATATATATGTTTTAAGAAATATGCTTAAAAAATATTATTTTTTTACTTTCATTAATTATTTAATTATTAAAAGTTATTTTAAGTATTGTTAATTATATTTTAGTAATTAATTTTTTATATTAATGTAATTAAACATTGTTTTTATTAAAGTCGATATTTTTTACAACTATATTTTTGTAAACGATATTTTTAACTCGATATTTTTGTACTTACCTGTTTGAAGATAGCCAGTCGATATTTTGTCCGTCGATATTTTCTCATCGATATTTTTGTATCTCGATATTTATGTGGTCGATATATTTTCAGTGATCCGGGTCCTAGCTAGCACCGGCGAAGCTGGCCTGTGTTCGCCGAGAACTGTCCAAACCCCCCAAGGCGGACCGCAGCCATGGCCGGGTCGCCCTGCCCTGGATACTACCCCTAAGATGGGGAGACCGGGCGGGGGGAGAGGGGGGTATTGCACTCACCACGTGACTGACGATCAACAGTTCCCGGGACACGTCTAAACGGCATCAGGGTAGTGGCCAAAAGAGGACGCCAGGTGGGTGGGAGAGGTACTTATACCCAGGGCACAAGTCCTGAAAAAAGAAGAGGGGGGACGCTGTCACCGGAAGTGACGTCACGACAGGAAATGACGTCACGAAAGGTGTCGAGCGCCACCTCCCAGAGAGGCCAAAGACCGAAGTCCACCTGTTTGGCAGGGGGGATGGCGTCCCCCCGGTAAAATAAGTGGGGGGACGCCATCCACCCGCGTGGTACCCCGGCTCGAGCCCTGGTTATACCTATCTCACCGCCCACCTGTGCCCGGAAATGACGCGGCCACAAGTCCTGAAAAAAGAAGCGGGGGGACACAGTCACCGGAAGTGACGTCACAACAGGAAGTGACGTCACGAAAGGTGTCGAGCGCCTCCTCCCAGAGAGGCCTAAGAGTGAAGTCCAGCTGTTTGGCAGGGGGATGGCGTCCCCAGGTAAAATAAGAGGGGGGACGCCGTCCACCCGCATGGTACCCCGGCTCGAGCCCTTCTTATACCTATCTCCCCGCCCACCTGTGCCCGGAAATGACGCGGGTGCGCGGCCCCAGAGGGGGTCCCCTAAGACTAGGCTGCCTCCTGTGCTCTCATGTGGCACTAAGGCGGCCGCCCTTCTATGAGGGTCCCCTGCGTGGACCGCGGGCAGCCACAGTGTCTGGCGCCCTGTTACCACGGATTTGTGCTGTATTTTGTAGTCGGCCGGCAGGGCCTCGCTATGTGACGGCCATCGCTCTCTATCGCCCCCCACTTTCCTTGCAGATGTTTGGTTAGTTAGATGGCTTATGGACTTGATATATAATTTGTTACCTGACCTCCTGACCCTTCACGTTTTTGGTTTGCTTGCCTTTTGGTTCTTTTGGGTCCTTTAATAAGAGTATTTTCTCAGTGTATATGTTTGTTTATACTTTCTCCTGATCGCACCTTGTTTCAAAGTAACTGCTCTTAGGAGTCCTTTGTTTCTCTGCCAGTTCCTGGATGGTGTGAAATCTGGTCAAAACGACTTCTGTCCTGTTAAGTCATGAAAGCTGCCTCTCACATAATATACATATATATTCATTCTTACCATTTTATCTTTTTCTTAATGTGCTACCCAGGAATACTGAGACTTGGTGTACAAAAAGCTCTATAAATGAACCTCTTCATGCTGACGACTGGCTTCTGTGTCGCTTTACTTTCTCCCTTTGCCCATTATGTCTCACTGAGAAGCTTTTGTTTAATTAGAACCTAGTTTTGGAGATCGGGTGAGAGAGTAAATCCTAGTGGATCCATCTCCTTCTGTCACACCCGGTCCAGTGTGCGGTGCAGCCGTAGATATGGCTGACCTGGTATTGCCAGGGTCTTGTTCTTCCTGCTTAATTTCATGACACCACAAGATAAGCAGTACAGCCTGTTTGGTATAAAAAAGCTTTCCAATGTGTAGCTTGTGACCAACTAGTAACTATCCACCTTCCTACCTTCCTATAGGTAGCCCTCCTCTTCTACTAAATTACTTTTACTTTAATGAATTAATGTATGTATATATATATATATATTTTTTTTTTTTTTAAGTGTGTGTGCAAGACCAAAATGTGTGCTTTTTCTGAACTGATAAGCTTATGTTTTGAGCAAAATGGTTGAATTTCTTAAGTATATTTAAAACACATATTTGAGGGATAAATTGTGTGGGACTGGCGAGACATTACTGATATTATTTACCTTGCTGCTATGGGCATTGTGACTTTTATGCTTATATAGCTGCTGCCAGGCCTGCCTGATGCACTGTAGTGATGCACGGTTGGTGAACATGCATGGGGCGGGCACCAATGTAATCCTGCCTGATGTGGTGAAGCTTCCTACACTCATATTATTAATAGCTCGAGATTGAACATCATCACAGCTATCCGTGGTACACACAGATGATGATAGTCGAAGTGAGGACCCAGAGGTTGGTTGGCCTGCATAAGAAAAAAAGATTTTCCAAAAGTTCATTTCCAGGGGTGTGGCATAGTGCCGCATCAGATGGTTCACATCCTACTGAAAGGGGGAACTGCAGCAGTGAGTCGACAGCATGTCTGGATATCTGTGTGCATGGGTGTCTGCAGGCCTGTCTGAGTATCTACATGTGTGTTGACTTCTGTGCATTGACGTCTGTATATTTTTCCCCCTACCATTGCATGGAAGTATGATCTTAATCGACCTGTGCGTGGATGTCTGTCTGTGTGTATGCACTATACAAAAGTGACACCCATTGGCTTTGTAAATGCTTGTTTTATTTTCAGTCTGTGGTGTTTGATCGCAGCAGCGGTTGTTCTGTCGTCATGTGCTTTGGAGGGGTGTAATGGGACACAACAGTTCGATCCTCGGCGCCGGCGGCAGCTCAGCTCAGCATTGTGTGACTCTGGGCTCACTTAATCTCCACCCCCTTAGGATTGATACATCGCACTTCACAAATCTTGAATTATTATTATTGGGGCAAAGACAAAAAATAGATATGTTCATTTGTTTCCATTTATTCGTAAAGACAGAAAATAGGTGAAGATTATGTTAAAATACTGTCGTTGCAATTTGATTTTCACAAATTATGGATACGTAATAAATGTTGACAAATAACAATAAGTGAGAAAAAATAAATAGGGATAGATTAATTGACTATGATGCATCGGGGCAAACTGAGTGCTGGGATGTGAGGCAGTGTGCGCCTACCCTCCTCCTGTTTGAAAAGGCTACCTTGAGCTGACGAGCTCTAGTTGATGCCCCGGTGCCCGCCGAGTGGTACAGAGGCCTGAGAAGACTTTGGGCAGCATTTCCAGCTCCCCCAAAAAAGAATGTGTTGCTCTCTGCTGAAGAAGGACCACTGTCCTGAAACACGTGTCTAGAGATACACAGCACTGGCTGCACCAACAAGGGTGAAAAACTAAAGCCTGACACAAAATTAAAGTGTCATCATCCACTGCATTTACTATGATTCATCAGGGCAAACGGAGTGCTATGATGTGAGGCAGCGTGTGCCCACCCCCCTCCTATTTGAAAAGGCTCCCTTGAGCTAATGAGCTGACCAGCTCTGGTTGATGCCCCTGTGCCCAGTGAGACCTGAGAAGACTATGGGAAGCATTTCCAGCACCCCCCAAAAAGAATGTGTTGCTCTCTACTGAAGAAGGACAACTATCCTGAAACACGTGTCTAGCGATACACAGCAATGGCTGCACCAACAAGGGTGAAAAACTAAAGCCTGACACTGAATTAAGTGTTATCATGCGCTGCATTTACTATGATGCATCGGGGCAAACTGAGTGCTGGGATGTGAGGCAGTGTGCGCCCACCCCCCTCCAGTTCGATCCTTGGTGCCGGCGGTAGGTCAGCATCGTGTGACTCTGGGCTCACATAATCTCCACGCCGACCCCGAGCGCGCCGACCCCCTTAGGGTTGATACATTGCGCTTTACAAATCTTGAATTATTATTATAGGGGCATAGACAACAAGCATTTGCAATGCAATAGGTCTCGCATTATTTAAGTTTGAGCTATTATTATTGTAAATGGCAATGTTTTTTGCTTTATGCTATAGTTTTCTTATGTACATAAAAAGCTACATATAAAGTATTTGTTGTTAAAATTATTTATGCAGTATTTACATTTGTTTGCATAAAAGATTACAAGAATATCTTAGCAAAAAAGTAAAACTTTTTAATGGTAATTGACTAAATGTCCATTTGTACATTTTAATTTCAAATAGGTAAGTGTAAACATCACAAATATATTGTGCAAACAGTGCAAAATATTTTAGCCATAAATATTTGAGCGTACATGATATGTGTTCCATAAAAGTATTATTATCAACTGACGCTGTCAGCAGTGTGCAATATTCTTCAGCCTTTGCTTTGTTTTGCTTCACTTTGGATATGTATACCTGTCACTGCACTATTTACACTGTGCTGTTCACACACGCCTATATTTTTTATAGTGAACAAGAGCTTTGGTAATGGGCGACAGTCGGAAATGGGGCTCAAGCGCCTAACTGTTGCTCATCAGCACTGAGTTGTGTGCCTCGATTGCAAATCATTGTAAATAACTTACATTTTGTTGTAATTATTTTTTTAAATGCTGTTTAGTTACCCACTATGCAACAAGATTAAATTTGTGACGGATTTTAATACTAGACGTACAATTTTGAGGGATGTATGCCAGTAGTATGTTTTCACGGTTTACTTAATTTGTAGTTCTTGCACTATCACGTGATAGGCACTCGGGTGTATTTAATCAGGTTTAGCCAACAACGCAATTATGTGAGCAAGGCCACCCTGCTGGCCGAAACGCGTCATCCCGTCCTGCATGTTGCGCTGATGGTACTGAGCTCAGACCACTGTCTGCTAGTGGGGGTTCTTTAAACTCTAGAAACGTTGCATGCACAAATGAAGACCGTGACAAGCCCACGCGTGACTACACTTGGTCCGACCTCCCCAATCGGAATCCCACGGAAAAAGTAAACACCCAAACCAGCTATTTACACAACTGCATCTGACTAGTTGGGGCAGAGTTTTGCCGTGTTTTGGGGGTGGGGGAGCATGCCACTCTGATAGTGCCTCCCCTCCTGACGCTGGTTTTTTCATTCTGCGCTGTTTACGAGCACACTTGCTCACAAGCCGCATATTAAAAACAACAAATAAAACAAGAACACCTGGGACTATCTGCATGCTCGAGCCTGGCAGCGGTACGCTGAAAGTCAATGAACGTGCTGTGCCGCCGTCCCATGGAAACCATTGCCCGACAGGAACGGATTTTCTCGAAGCCACCGGAAACAGTACATACACATTCATCCTTGGTTCTCCAGTAAGAGCGCGGTGTTCTCCTACAGTCGACAGCTAGAGGCACGCGTTTTGTTGTGGCTGCAGCAGTCGGCTTCTCCCACCTCGAACAGCTGCAGCTCGCCCAGGTCTGGAGGGAATGCGCCTGGCAGGAGAGGAGGGGGCAGAGCGCTACACACACCGCCCCCGCGCCCCCTCCTTGCCTCCTGCTTCCAGCCAGTGGGCTCGGCTCCTCCTGGCTCTCGGGCAACCCGGCCACCCAAGGGTTAACTCTGCCAGCCCCACCAAGTCTCTCTTTTTTTTCCAAGGCGGAGGGATACCGAGCAGGGCCTGAACGTGGTGCTGCGGCCCGCTCTTGCAAATATGTCTGCCTGAGGGAGACCCACAAGTTACGTTCGGGGGAAAATTCAAGGGATAAACCCGGATTCCCAGCGGCGGCGCGCCCCCCAGGCGGACCGTGGGCAGCAGGGTCACCCGAGGCGACCCTCGGACAAACTTCACCCGCCTTGTTGGATGTTAAAACGGGAAAAAGGTAAAGGCAGGGTGCTGCTGCAGGGGGACAAGTTGGGATGGCAGAGTGAGCTGCTCCTGGCGGAGAGGGGGCGGCTGAGTCGGGTCTGGCTGCAGGAATGGATGGCTGGTGTGTCTGGAGGCCGTGTGCCCTGGCTGTGTGTATTGTGCCTCTGCACTAGCAATTTCTCCCTGTGTTTTGGGAGAGGGCAGCTCGTACCTTGGAAGGGTTCCGCGCTGAGGGGAGGCAGGTCGTGAAAGTTGAGCTGGTGGGGAGCCCGAGCTTAGTCCGGGTCGCGGAGTATTGCCCTGGGCAGCAGGAGCAGGTCCCCCCCCCCGGTGCCCTCCGGGGCTCTCCCGCGGCCGGCGCCTGCCTCTCCCCGCATCCCTATTGTTCGCTGCCCCAGGCTGGGCCACTTTTTTTTCCGTCAGCTTTGGTACATTTCCCAAACCCTCGGGTATTACTTTTATTGATGGTGAGGCGTCTGCCTCCTCCCCACGGCACTGACGGGAAGTGGGTAGGTGGGACTAGGGGAGCTGAAGGGAACTCGCAGGCTCCGGTATTGTTTTCAGAAGCGCAGAGTGTGAAGCTGGAGGCCGTGCTCCCGTCCCATCCTTCCAGACCCGAGCCCGGGGGAGTGCGCGAGCCTCGGACTGCAGCGGGCAGCTGTCTGGGGCCGCTGCACTCCGAGCTGCTGCTGCATCCCCTTCACAATGCACAGCACTGTTTGTTTATTGGCGGCCGGTGGCCCATGCGCACTGGCACGTGATGACCCCCCCCCCCCTCCTCCTTAAGGGCCCCGAATAAGTGAGCTGTGTGTATGCGTGCGTGTGTGTATGCGTGTGTGATGACTGCGGGGGGAGGGAGAGAGTGTGTGCGAGCGAGTGTCTCTGTGTGTGTATGCGCATGCATGCATGTGTGTATGTGTGGGGATGTGCACGGCGCGGGAATTCTTGTGAATGTGGACGGAGCCGACGTGCGCGTGCAAGCAGCTGAATCCAGCCGGGGAGAAGCGCGTGCACCTTCTCGTCCGTCCTTCCCTCCAGACAGGTGACTATACGTCTCCGTCCCTGGAAGGCATCCTTTGGATGCTTATTCCAGGGCGAGACCTAAAAAAGCAGATATGTTTATTTGTTTCCATTTATTCCTAAAGACAGAAAATAGGTGAAGTTTATGTTGAAATACTGTTGTTGCAACTTGATTTTCACAAATTATGGATAAATATTAAATGTTGACAAATAACAATAAGTGAGGAAAAATAAATAGGGATAGATTCATACAGCCCTGTCAACTAATACATACTACAAATCCTGGAGCTTTAATTATACATGAGGCAGTGTTCCATCCCATACATTGCGTGAGGAAGCGTACACAGCAGGGGGCCATGGAGCCACACAAGGAAGGTCCTTGATGCCGGAAGGATGCCCTGCCTGGAGCAGGTGCTGTCACAAGAGGCTGAGTATATGGTCCTTCTCGATGTGCTGCGAGAGTCCCAGGGGCTTCGTTCTGAAGTGTGGACGCCTGCACCAAGATGGCTGGTGTCATGGCCGTTCAGAGGCACAACAGACTTCTGGGAGCTGTAGTCTCTTGTAGCACTGTGACGACTGAGGCAACTTGTTGAAAAAATAACTATGTTGCAGAATTTCCATAGCGCTAAAGATCTATCCCAAAGCTGCAACCAAAACATTGTACATTCTAACACCCACATCTTCTGCACAATACAACGAACAACACTTGAAGGGGTGCAGGTCAAAGGTGGAAGGCTCAGGGGACTGAGCCATTTTTTTCCCTTCGCTATTCTTTAAATTATATGTAGATATGTTTTAACATGGCCGTGTTCGTCAAACTTTACGGGAGGAGAAACTTCCAGGCAGTCAGCAGGGCATTCCCCATTGTTTGTGGGTCACCATTGTTTGTGGGTGATGCAACCTCCGCCAGAGTGGTCCCCATCGCAGCATCACTTGGATATGGTGGCGATTGTTGTGTTGTCGGCACCAGTCACAGATGGTTTGCCGACTTTGCTGTAAACAGAGGAAAAACGTCAGTTTCTATGGAACATGCACCTTATCTCTCAACACTCACTCACACACCATCCCCATAACTTCCCTCTACCTCTTCTGCTTATCATGATCATTCGAACACGAACCCTTGCTTCTCTCTGAGAACTCCCACTAACTTTAGTCACTATCATTACCAACGTATGTCCAGCACCCCTTATTGCATTTCTTCTCTTCTGACCTTAGGGTCCTTTCCCTCGGTAAACAGTGTATTTACTTACAGAAATATTAGTTGCAGTTCACGACTTGATGTAAATGTTTTTCCATATACATGCAACCTGTTGAAATTGACGAATGTGCCTGATCCTACAATCTCTGTGTAGGGTTCTTAACACTGCTTGTGATCACATCTGCTCGGTAGAGCTGTATGCACACCGAATTCCCATTTAGAAAGATAGGAATGTTTCCAATGGAGGAGGGGGAGGGGGTGAAGATGGTGCTTCCTACTGCATCACAGCCTATACCACTGCAGGGGAGCTAGAATGCAGGCACAGATGCAACTATGCAGCAAAGGACAAAATAGGATCTAATTTGGTCTAATTTAGTTCCTAATTTCTTTTCAGTATTTGCTTCGAAAAACATGTGACGTGTATTGGTTGCTTGCCTAATGCTTGACAGGTCTCACTGTAAAGCAGCTTTAAAGCACAGGAGTAGTGAGGGCCCATGGGGAAATTAAAGGGAGGTACCAGGGGATAGGAAAAGAAGGAGCAAGTTGGAGTGAAGAAACATTATTTTGTTCTTTCCTTAAGAGATATCTATATATCATTGTGTACCTCAATAGTGCGTTGTGAGTAGCCTACCTTTGGGCAGACAGTAGGTAGACAAAGAAGGGTGTAGGACGTGCAGGAGGCGACAGCAGGAGGAAAGTGGGGGTAGAAACCCAATTACGCCCAATGCCAAGTTATTCCGATTCATCAACTCCAACCTCACTTTCGTGGAACACATCACCAAGAAGACCAAGTCGATCTCCCTACTAAAGACAGTGAAGCTGATCCTCCCGGAAAGCGACTTCAGGGCTGCCACCCAGGCCCCTGGACGCTTGCATCTGGATGGGAGAGGTTTGTTTATACTGGCCTCCTTGAAATTCATCCCACAAGCCCCAGTGCAACTCACCAAGGGCCTGAAGAAATATGATAGCTTTACTCCACCTCCCCATCCTGGTGGAACTCCATTGACCCCTTGCTGGTCTGCACCATCCTCAAGACCACCTTCCTCATCTACAAAGCCATCACAAACCCCTGCCATCTTCACCAGCAGCTGGGACGTTGCCAACTGGAGATGAAGAAGAGTAAGATGAAAAGGACCAGTAAACAAACCTTCTCCATCTATGATCCCATAATCTTCAATACCCTCCCTTGTATTTTATAGGATTGCCACCACTCTGCCTCGGTTAATGTTCCAGCTGAAGACAAACCATTTCAAAGAACACTACAACTTGAAGCCTTAGAAAGTCCTCAGCAGCTTCCTTGGCCCGACCCCTGAATATGATCTCTGATTGTATTTCTTGCCTTTAGCCCTGTGCAGTGTTCAGGGCCGGACTGACTACCGGGCTTTTTGGAAATCTGCCGAGCTGGGGGCAGAGTGCACTGCGGTGAGGGCTGATTTCGTTCATGGAGTGTACTTGGAAATAATTAAAGCAAAACAAATTTCGTTCAGTACACGCAGGTCCCCATCAACGAAATCAGCCCTCAGGTCAGCAGCATTCCATAATGCCCGGTAGCCAGTCCGGCCCTGGCAGTGTTCAGTTACCCCTGGCAGATTTTTATAAATACTCACAAACACACATGCATAAAGGGAATTCATTAGAAATTGGGGTAGGTGAAAGTGATAGAAATTTGAACTCGATAGTCAGAAATCATGCTATGAATGAAATAGAGGAATGTTGCAGAAATACTGGGGTAGGCCAGAAAGAGCCCAGGGATGCAGTAAACTGGTCTTCATAGGTCTTGCTGTTTCTGCCTGGCTAATATGTTTACCAATCAAACCACTGCTGAAGAAACAGTTGGAGGGCGTGAATACTGATGGCGAAAGGGTACAGTCCGTTCCAGTCATGTAACACAAAATAATGGGCTTTCCTGTAGAATGTGATGAGAGGTCCTACATCGCAGCCAAGACCTGGAACGAGCTCCCTGTGAACATCTGACGCTCCTCGACCCTGCACACTTTCAGGAAGGACCTCAAGACCTGGCTCTTCGACTAATCCGGAGCCGTCTCCCTCCCTTTCCCCAAGTGCCTTGAGACCCTCACGGGTAAGTAGCGCGCTATATAAACCCCTGATTGATTGATTGATTGTCCCACAGTCTCCTGTATCTCACAGATATTTATTGACCTTGGCCTGTATGATGCCTCCATCAAGAGTTGTGGAACCCCTGAGGGTGTAGGACCCTCCTGCATTGCAGGGGCTTGTGATACGCCCTGGTCCGTTATTTCCCTGGGTGCTCTAAATTCATGGATCGAGCCAGCAACCCAAACACAGATTAGTGAAGGCTTTTCCCTGAACGGGAGTCAGACCTCAATGCCTCACCTAGGGTTCCATAGCAGCCATTCCCTTGAGGCTCCTGTGTTCTTGGCCTGACATGAGCAAACATTTGTGTTCGGGGCACATGAATGATGCAAAGGGCAGTACCCTTCTTGCGTCACTCCAGGTCTGCAGCTAGAAGAAGAATGTGCATCAAATAGCAGAATGTGATGTTCCAGAGAACGATGACATCATTGGTCATCGTTCGGGACCGGAGCACGCAGGTAGTACACTAGCAGGCACATCACACCTCAAAAACAACTTTGTTACAAGTATGCAGAGCTCATCAGTATTATAAAAGGCTGATATCTCTGAATTTAGGGTTTTATTGCTTGGAACATGTGAGTCACCCAATCAAAGGGGGGCCTCACCCTGTATGACACATATATTACTGTGTGTACTGGGGTAATCTCATCGCTATAGTTTTAGACATTGATCTGATGTAGTAGGGTTTGTTTAGAGGGATGTGAAGAAACGCCACTTAACCGTGACAGAGATAAAGAGACAGACCTTTTACAACAGTTGTTTACACATTACAATTGTTATACTTAAATTGCTTATACCTATAATTTGGTCGCCTCTTTTCAACTTATATGTGTATTTTGAAACCTTATGTCATCTATATATTATTATGTTTCACTTTAGTAGTTTAGGTTTTTTTTTTTGTAAAAAGTCACTTGGGAGACGCCATCACCTTTTTGATTACATATGTGGGTATAATGTTACTGAAATTTTGTATGAATTGTTGATATCTATTTTGCTTTTGATTGCAAATATATTCGCATTGTGTATATACAGCTTCCTTTCTTGGCTCCATTTTTTAATCACCCTCATTGCCATTGTGCGTTTTCTTTATCAGAATCTATTCGTATTTGCCCAGAGGAGCCATTGTTTCTTGTTAAAACTTTTACCCAGGCTCTAAGTGAGTAGGGTTACCTTGTTTCCTCTTCCACTTAAACGTGCGAGGCAATATGGCGCAAAACATGTATATTGTAGGAGGGACCACAGAACACCTTACGTTCAACTGGTCCTCCTAATTTTTACCCCTTGCCATATATCTCCAATCTTTGTAAATAGACGTCATATTCTTGGGGAAAAACATATACAATTGTAATTATTTCTTTCATTAGACACCACACCTGCTATCATCACTGTTGAACTAGCACTTACCACCCTCATCTCGATCAAAGAGCCCCCAGTGAGGGGCCAGCTAGCATTATACCACCTCCCTTACGTGCAACAGAATCCTATGATGAAGCATGCCACCTAGATGGGTGAAGATTGTTGGTCCGGAACAAATGGTTTCCTTGCAGCCCAGGTGAAAGTATTTTTTTTTTTTACTTCTGGGATTGCCTGGCGGTGACGGACAGTAAAAACTGGCTAAATATCCACCCATCCTAATTGGGCGGATAAACATAAAGGGCCTCATTTATGAGTTTTTGCTTTAGGGCAGCACTGCAGGCCTTCCTGCTGTGCTACCCCACCGCAAAAGAAATGGGCAGGAATGCGCCGTATCTATAAGATAAGGCGCATTCCTGTCCTTCTCCCCTGCGCCGGTGCACTATGGGCTGCCGTGTGCCAACGCAGGCACCTTTGCACCGTTGTGCACGGGTGCCTGCGTTGCGGGATGATTATTTTTGTACAGGAAGGGAAAGCTTTTTGTACAAAAATAATCACAAGAGGCTTTTCCTCTTTCTATGTGTGCTGCAGAGTGCCTTTGGCACTGCTTCGGATTTACGATTTCTCGTAAATTTACAATTTCCCATAAATCTAGGGCAGTGTCAAAATGCCATGGAAGTTGCTGGGAACCCCCCCAGCAACACCCATTGCATTCACCCCTTTAACGAAGAACACTGCATTAAAAGGACTGATATTTATCAGGCAGAATTAAGCCCAAAAAGTGGCTTAGTGCTGCCTGATAAATATCACGCAGGCTTCTGCACCACAGAACGTCAAAAAAAGTGACGTTCGGTAGGCGCAAGGAGTCTCATAAATCAATCAATCAATCAGGGGTTTATAAAGCGCGCAACTCACCCGTGTGGGTCTTAAGGCGCTGGGGGGGGCGAGGCCCATAGTCATTTCTCTGACGGCACTTTCTTCGTCGGTCCGTCAGAGACGTTTGTCACAGTGGTGATGGAGTAGTCGCTGCCATGGGCAAACTTAACCGCATGCGTGCGGCCGCTATTTTTGCGCTGCGCGGCTTTTTTTTAAAAACGCCGCGTTACATGACAAGCAGAGCTCGTCATGAGCGTGCGAGCGGCACCACTCATGATGAGCTCAGCTCGTCATGAGCGCAGAAGGGGTTACGGTTCTCCCACATTTAAATATGTTGGCGGGGAGGGAACATCTTTGCAGTGGCAACAGAGTTCCCGCTCTGCCCTAAGACTTTTCGACAGTGACACTTTTACATTTGGTCCATTTACTTTGTATCCTGAAATATGTAATTAATTAGCGAGTTTGCTCCAAATGATAGAAAGCAAATGTTAATATTTTAAACAGTGGCGCTGGAACAAATTTTTCGAGTGGGGGCGCTGTTCAGTGGTGCCAGCTCCAAAAACACGTGAAAGCGGAAGTACCCGGATCAGAAAACGAAACCTGTTACAGTATAAAAGGGCATATTATTGATACTGTATGTCAATAATGATCTATAACTTGTTTTTCATATAGTACTTCATGCCACAGTTTCTGCCAAGAGGCCTGCCTATCATGTCGCACTGTATACTGATTATTGATTCTCCAACTGTATAATTTTTACCTGGAATAAAGTACAATAACATACCAGCGCGGTTCAAGCCATGTAGGTATCAGCCCTAAAAGTAAAATCAGTGATTCTTGTTACTTTTTTTAGCTGACCCTACTTAAAAATTCTGCTCCCACCCCCCATCGCCCGTAAGAAGCCCAGTGTACGTGTATCTGAAATGTATACAAATTAGACAGCACCCAGACAATATTTTAAATCTGAGGCCGCCTTTCACGTCTCCTCTGTTCACTTCTCCACCATCCCAGGGGGAATGCCACTTAACTTCAAGACGCCTTTATTTTGCATGAAGACAAGTGTAAACAACGTGCCCTTGTTCTACTTAATTATTTTTTACATTTGACTGACTTTAAAAATGGATAACGATGCAAGAAACAAACACCTTAAAAGGCTAGTAATGAGAAGTGTGGGATAAAAAAAATGGATGAATGAACAGCAAACAATTATGATCGTTTGCTGTTGTTGCTGTGATAATGTTCGGCTAATTTGTAATTTTCTGTGCAAATTTTTCCCTGTCCTACGCTGCACCGCAGTTGTCGCTCTCTAACCACAGAATTGGAAATGTAAAGTGTGCACGTGGACAGTAGACTAGCCTGATGGGTCTGAGCTTAGGATTCCAAATACCTGAAAAATTTGTTCATAAAACCAACCGTAAACAATCTTATTTTCATATGGAAATGTATGCAGATGTTTTAATGTATAGGAAAATGAGCAGGAAGTGAAGAAAAGGAGAATAAACAAGAACCAGTGGCCATATCACATATATTTTCCTGGTCTGGCAATTTTGCACTGATTTCATAATAGGACATTTGCACTGACTGTCCTTTGCATTAGCCATTTTTTAGCTGTCGGTCAGTACAAACATCAGCCCAACACTGCTGCTAAACTGTCCTCCATCAGTTCACAGGTGATGCGCAACAATGCAAAATATCCCAGCACCAGTGCTGAATGGCCTAGTATTGGTGCTAATTGCACGCCACTGGTGCACTTTACATTATTTCACTCTTTTCACCATATTTGTACAGGTGTAACTGATCTTTATTCTGTTGCAAATCATTAGCTAAGCTTACCGCTAATTATGGTCTGCATAAAGAAAGAAAGAAATATAAATCCGTATTTGTAAAGCGCAAACTACTCACCCTTACGGGTCTCAAGCTCCGGGGGCCGTTGTGAAAATTAAGTGAGCTATTGCCCAGAGTCACATGGTGCTGAGCTGAGCTGCCACCGGAGACAGGGATCGAACCATGAACCCTGTGCTCTGAAGTCAGCTGCCCTGGCCGCTGCACCACACCTCTCCACTGTCTTACAGATCCGCAAGACCTCGGGTCAGAGGAAGATCCTTCTCCTACCTCGCTGCGAAGACCTGGAACTCTCTACCTCTGTATCTCTGGCAATCACCTTCACTGCCTCAATTCAGGAAGGACCTCAAGACCTGGCTCATCGACGGAACTGCAGAACCCCAACGCCTTGAGACCATAATGGGTGATTAGCCAAGCTACGTCAGAACCCTGATTGATTGACCCTGCTTACTGTGGAGGAGTACACCTGCAGGATTTCAGAAACTTCTTACATTCAAGAGTACCCAGCTAGAATTAACAACGTGGGATACACGGACAGTGTCATCTGGCCATGGAATGCAGAGATGAAACATGTACGATTTGAACGCAAACGCATTACGTTTCTAAAAAGGAAAGGGGCTTAAAAGTGTAGGGCAGCTCCAAGACCTGATCAGTGATCTTGGCAAACAACACGGGAAGTCCATTATTCAATTAATGTTCCTAATTTATCTTAATAGAGGAGTGTGGTATTTGCTTCTCCAGCCCTTCCGGTAGCATGACTAAATACTATGTTAGTAATCTTGAATTTGATAGGAAATGAGGAATCAATAGGCCAAGCCATTCTCCCTATTTGTCAGTCTATCCCTGCCATATAGGCAGTGCATGGTCTGCACTGCTTGTTCCTTTGTGCTTTGGTTCCCGTTGTTTGTCCCAAACCTTTGTAAATTAGCTAACCGTGTTTGCTCCAATCACCTTTTCTAGTTGGTTGTTTACTTAATTTACTAGCCTACTATCTTTAATTGCATTTTTCCCTATTACTACTCCTGAGCCTCATTCCAGCTCCACCCATCTCCCTGCCTGCCTACCCCAATAGGCGTTGCATATTCCTTTGAAAATACAGGAGCAATTAGCATGTCTTCCATAAACAAAAACCTGTAGTTTTGTCTTTGCTCTTGGGCTGTGATGAGTTCTTTTAGTCTCCAGTTGAAGTAAACCTATCTTTACTACAACACGCTTCTTGAAGTGTTGAACTAAACATGTAAAGTACATTATTCTGAAAGGGTGTCTGCCAGGCCAGTACACCATCTTTAGAAATGATCTGTTGTTTGATCAAACGCAATAAAAGTTTGCTTTTTTAAAATTTTAAATCCGAAAAAAACGTCTAGGATTTAAGAGTGTCCACTAGCGAGTGACAAGATTTCCCCCCAAATTGGCTCCATTAGTCATGGTAAATATTTTAACTGAAAAGCCACTGTGGGGATTCAATGCTAATGAAAATTCTGCCCTCAGATAAGGACACTGGGGATATCTCCGACGCGGGGGTGCCACACAATCAGTCGCGCTAAGGTAGGCTCTACAACATTGTGGGAGTCTATCAGACCAAGTTAGGGACACTATGCTTACTTTTTCTTGAAAGTCGTAGCCATTCCCCTTATGATCCTACGGCGACCAGACTTGATGGTGAGCAAGTCAGTCAAGATTGGATGTGTTTCGCCCGCCATCCCTACGCTATTCTGCACGCCGGACCGTGGTGGAACTGGAGAAATCTCCATCGGTGGCAAAACTGCACCTGTGTAAACTAAATAAGGCAGTTTCCCCCATGGAACTGAGGAATCCACTGTTTCATGGACATTCTATGGGGCTAACCCCTTGTATTAAATCAGGCCCTATGTACCGATTAATGAAACATTTTTTTTAGCCTTTCTCTTTATTACAAGCATTAACCCTTAACACTTTTTGGAACAGCCCTCGGAAGTACCCTGTAGTGAATTACTGGAGAAGGCTTTATGTTCTGTTAAAGGTAGCAAAGGTAGACAAATATTAAATTGCCGCTAACCACAAGGAGTCGTAAGGGAATAAAGGAGATGCATAGGTCATGGTGGGCTATGAAAGGAGGCTAGGTGAGATCATGGAGAGAAACTTTAGAAAAACAATAGCAAACTTAAAAATGTCATGGTCAGGTTTGGGATTATTGTCACACATGAGCATGCTTGTGGCAAAGAGCACCTAGAACATAATATTATTCCTACGGTTGATAAAAATGGCAGCCTGAGTTTGTTGCAAAAAGTGGATGCGGATGTTAGGGAAGCTTGCAAATTAGGTGCGTTTTTGTGGACAGCTACATTTCATAAGCATGGGCACTTGTAGTTATGTTATGCAGATTTGCAGAGCGCACTATCAACCGGGAGGGTACCCTGGCGCTGAGCAGATGTGAGTCTAGCCTTGCAGGATCTGCATGGGCATGCTTTACGCCCCTGGGACGCAGTTACGCCCTTCATGGCCGGACTCGGAAACCAAAAGAATTCCTGCTAGAAATGCTCAGACCATCCCCTTTCCCTTCGTCTCCTCACACAGTCTTCTTACAACCATCTACTCTCTCTCCATCTCTTCCTCTCTCTTCTTCCGCTCTGATCACTGTCTCTCTACCTCCCTGTAGTATATGTGCAGTCTCCATGCAGAATGTATTCATCATGTAGAATCCTGTAGTTCTATGTTCTAATGTTCTGTGTATTTATTGCTTGGTATGCAATGTTAGGGCAGACGGTGCCGGGAGCTGATGCGAACACCATACCTAGCAGGGGTTGGTAATAAGGAAGATACCTATCACTATTCATGGTGTAGTAATTATTTGGAAGAAGTTACTACACTCCCCCTCCTTCCCTCTCACTTGAAGCCTCTCCATGCCTTCTGTAATTAACCTAGGGAGCCGGGGAAAGTGACAGAGGCACTAAAAGTGATCCTGGGGCCTAAAACTTGGCCTCCAAGGCCGTCAGCCAACCAAGGAAATGCCCGGTGGAATGAAAGGCCTGCCCTGTGCCGCTAGCCGTAGGGTGTATAGACCGCTTCGCTTCAGAGTCATTTTGGCATGCCGTGCACTAAGATTCAGTGCTTTGGGCGCTTTAGGTTGCCCATGATGTAAAAAAAAATCTCTTGTGACTCGATTCACAAAGCAATACGTACACATGGCTGACTTTAGTGCTGGTGCTGTCCGGTGCGACAATCACTTTTGGTGTCCCCGCGCCCCTTGACCGCCTCCTCGGACTCTCTCACTACCTCTGGGAAAAGTCCCCCTCATCTCTCCAATCATAAGATATTGCTAAACACAGTGCCCCCCCTGAGGTCAGCACCCCCTCCACAGCTCAGCGCCCAGTGCAGCCGCACCAGTCGCACTGCCCTAAAGCCGGCCCTGCACCCACGTTCAACTTGGAAAAAAAGGAAGCATGTGCAAATGCACTTTGGTTATTATATTGCATGCATGATGAACTACACCAGTGTAAGCACCAACATTTGCAGCCCTAGCGGTACTCATGAAACTCTTTTAGCATTCCAAAAGTTGGTAAATCTACTCCACAATAATCGGGCTACTATCTGTAATTAGTTGAGCGGACGACTTACCTGTGGGGCCTGCGGCAGAGGCAGGTGCACTTCCAGATCTTTATGCATAGCACCTTCCGAAGAGGGGTGCACCCTCTGATGTACAGAAGTGGGGTGACAGCTGTGTTGATCCGGGGGAGTATTGCAAGGGGATCTGTCGCAAGGTTATTGGTCACATAGCACTTCAGTGGTGTGAAATTACAGATGGTGAGGCGCAGAAAGATGGGAGACCAGACCAGGATGAAACTGGCGGCCACAGCTATGATGAGATGGAGGGAGCTCTGCTTGGCCTCCCGCTCTGGGGTGGCAGGCTCACGCTGTAACTGGTACTTGGCGACAAGGTATAGTTTGATATTGAGGCCTATCATGATGCCGAAAGTGACTAGATTCCAAATGATGAAACCTATGGCTTGGATTTTGAGTGCATCGGCTGAGGTGGTGAGATTTTGGGATGCTAAGATTGCGAAGGCATAGAGCCACAGGCTTCCGATGACCAACAGGGTCTTCCTGGGGCTCATTCTCTGAGGGTAATGGATTGGGGATATAACTGCATGGTACCTGTCTGCCTGGGCTGCCAGGATGGACAGGTAAGACAGCCCTAGGAAGTTGGAAGCAATGAACTTGGTGTCATTCTTCCTGGGGTGATCATCTTTGACATCAAAGAGCCCTACATAGTAACAGGAAGCGCCGGTGCAGAAGTCGCTAACGCACGTGCTCATCATGTAGATGAACCTGTTCTCATTCCGGAATGACCTAGATTGCACGAGGGCGAAGAACACGGAGAGGTTGAGTATCATGATGGTAGTGGCCAGGCAGAAGTGGAAAAGCAGCAAGAGAATGTTTCCAAAGCTGTCTGGGGTGACGGCCAATGGGACCATCTCTCTCTCGTGCAAGGATGCAGTGCTTTAGCTCTTCGCATTTAAGCTAAACTTTATAGTGCCCTAATTGGAGGTAGCCAAGGAGTTATTCCTCTGTGGTCAGGAGTAATTACACAGAGGCATCACCTGGGAAAATCCATCGATCTGAGTTCCTGTTTTCTATGTTTTTTTTAAATTGTGCTCCCTTGTGCCTGTCATCACCCAGGTGATGTAGGACTGAAGTATCAGGGCGGCTGAAAAACAAAGCAGGAGTTGATGGAAAAACCCACAAATTAGGTTCATTATCAATACAAGCCCAGGAAGATCTGATCTTTCTCCTACCAACTACAGATAGGTTCCAGAATGGAACATCGCTACATAATAGGCCATGAAGAAAATAGACAAAATACATGACACAGTAAAATAGATTCACCAGTGTTAAACAGATTAAAAATATACAACACTGCATCATCTCCCCCCATAAAGGAAAATGAAGATAAATCCTTATAATCAAATCGTGATGGCAATTTAAAGACTGTTTTAGTGAGAACAGGTTCTGAATTATAAGAACTAGACTCATGCAAGAAAACTGTGAACTCTGGGTGGAACATGTTTGAGAAACAGGAGTAGAAATCATAGAGTCAAATGGCGTGGTTTGCTTTATAAGTAAACTCTGGGAAGCACATTTTGAATTAACAGGTGGAACCAACTGAGATCCAGAAAAGTATATAACAGAATCATTAGAAAGGTCCACACTAGGACCCACCGTGAGAATACTGTAAAGATGAAGCTGAGGCGGATAAGATGTTCAATGAATGGTTTATTAATTCCTTAAACCATAGACCCACCGGAGCAGCTGGACAAACGTCCCGACTCTCCAGAAACCAACCGCCTTCTCCCAACAATACACCAAGCTCTAACATTCTAAATTACATCACTACATTCTAACTATGACATATGCATGTAATACAGTTTGATTGGACATTACATTTACATTGACTCTAATAAAAGATATAGTCAACTACCACATGTCTCTTTTATACAAAAATAACAGAATGAAATAAATCAAACATCTAAGATGTAATCGTCAAATTTCTTAGGAACTTTAGGAATCCTCTTGAGGGGTAAATGATCAACCTGAGCAGATGTTCCAATAGACTCCTGAAGATTGGAACCACCCTCACAAACACTGGAACTCTCCGAAGAAACAACAGTTCCAGTGCCAGCATCGTGAGTAGAGTCATCAGAGAACACATCAGCCACATCAGCAGCATGAAACTTCCCATCACAACCAAGGTCATTCCAAGTGCAACCACCATCCTCATCTTTGTCAAAAAAATGTTCTTGCCCAGGTTTGAGAAGAATAACTGAACCCTTGCTCCACCAACCCTTCTCAGCTAACAGAACAGCAGACTCAGTTACCCCTTCAACCTGAAACGGATTGGAAAACTTGGAAGAACCTTTGGGAGACATGGTAGGTTTCACCACACGTACCCAGTCACCAACCTTGAAGCATTTATCTTTGGACTTGAGAGAAGCATCATGATAACTTTTACCAGTGATGCGAGACTCCAGAATGTTTTGTTTGACTTCATCAATGATAACTTTCATGTTAACTTCCTCCCCCACGCTTTTAACAAAGTTGGGCCTTAATACAGATTTAGCTTGTCTGCCTCTCATCAATAGATATGGAGAAAAACCCGTGGAGGAATTTGGAGTGATGTGGTAACTCCATAATTTATCCTTCAAGAATTGCAGAACATCCAACTTGCTCTCTAAGGCAGCCTGAATTCCCTCCTTAATAAATCTATTGGCCCTTTCCACTTGGCCATTGGCCCTGGGACAATACAAAGGAGTGGTTTCAGACTTTACTCCAAACTTTTCCAAAAATTCTTTCATTTTCCTGGATACAAATTGCACCCCATTGTCAGATAATATGAAATTTGGAGCACCCTCCAAACTGAAAACAAAATTCAAAAAATCAATAACAGCATCAGTATTGGGATGTTCCACAAAGGTGTAATAAATCCATTTGGAAAAATTATCAATCAATACAATGGAGAATCTTCTCTCCCTTCCCAAACATTCAAAGGGGCCAGAAAAATCAATAGAAATTCTATCCCAAGGGCCAACAGCTCCTTCTTTAAGAGACAAAGGTTGGGTTGAAACCTTCCAGTGCTTATCTGCTCTGACACAAACAGAACAGTTGTCAATGACCTTCTCAATACCAGCATCCATACCAGGCCACCAATAGTGGTTCTTGAGAATCTTCTTGGTACCAGAAACACCAGGGTGACCAACATGAGCAAGCTTGATGAGTTTACTTCTTAAACCATCAGGAGGAATAAACAAGTGTTGACGCAACAAAATATTCCCTTCAATGCTAAGCTCATCAGCAACCTGGGCGAAACTCCTGAAACACTCCTCCAAATTCCTAATAGGAGGCCAACCATTACCTACAACATTTTTAACTCTATTGAGTACCAGATCCTTGTCCATGGCCTCAATCCAACTTTCCTCTGAAATGCCTGATTCAAATGTGCTCACAGCATCGACCAGTGCCACTACACATTCATGTTCATCCAAAATATCATTGTTATCTTCCTCACTTGGAGGAAGCCTGGACAAACAATCAGCGGTGAAATTTTTTCCGCCTGGAATGTGCTGCGTTTCAAAATTGTATTCTTGAAGTCTGGCAATCAACCTCACCAGTCTGGAAGATGCTTTGCCGCTCTTTACACCATCCATCATAAATACCAGCGGTTTATGATCCGTGACAAGTACAAAAGGCCTGCCCCACAGAAAACTCTTGAATTTTTCAACGGCCCAGACACACGCTAAGGCCTCCTTTTCTATAGTGCTGTAATGCTTTTGAGCACCCCGAATAGCTCTTGAAATAAAAGATATTACTCTCTCTCTGCCCTCAACCATTTGAGAAAAAACAGCACCGAGACCAACAGTACTGGCATCCACGGTGACGAAGGATTTGCCCTGAGGATCAAAGGTTTTAAGACCCGGTGCTTTAGAAATAAGCTTCTTTACATTGACAAAAGCTTCCTCATGGCTCTTGTCCCAACTAAACTGAACCCCCTTTCTAAGAAGCTGTCTAAGAGGCTCCACCACTAAAGCGTACCCTTTCACAAACCTTGAATAATACTCTCCCAAACCTAAGAAAGAGCGCAAAGAATCTTTATCCTGGGGTGTACTGATGTTATCTAAAGTGTTGACCAAATCCTCTTTTGGAAAAATGCCATCGGCCGTGATTTTGTGCCCCAGGTAATTAAGTTCTTCAACTAGGAATTTACACTTTTCTTTGCTGACTGTCATGCCTTGACTACCAAGAATATTGAGAACTTTGTTGAGAATAACATTGTGTTGTTCACAAGTCTGGGCAAAAATTAAAATGTCATCCTGGAATGACTGAACACCAGTGATGCCTCGAAACAAATTCTCAATGAGCTTTTGAAACACACTGGCTGCAGACGCCAACCCAAATGGCATTCTTTTAAATCTATACAACCCAAAGGGAGTAGTGAAAGTGGTCAGATCTTTCGAAGAATCATCCAGGGGTACCTGATGGTATGCAGATTTGAGGTCTATGATGGAAAAATACCTGGCACCATTGACCGCTGACAACATATCCTGAATGCGAGGTAACGGATGCGTGTCAACGACAATGTTCTTGTTGAGAGACCTCAAATCTACACATAGCCTCAAATCTTGATTCTTTTTAAGTGCCAAAACTATGGCCGACACCCATTCAGAACTATCAGTAGTCTCAATGATACCCTCTGAGCATAACTTGTCCAGATGGACCTTCAGTTTCTCACGAATGCCCAGCGGAACAACACGCACTTTGTGTTGAATGGGAATGGCATCCTTCTTTAGCTTAATTTTATGCATATACCCTTTCACTTGACCAACAACATTTTTGAACACATTGGCATGTCTCTTTATAATCATATCTAAACTACATTTGTCCATGTAGATATTATTAACATCAAATTCTCTGAGTTGCAGGGGACGATCAGAACCAGGACACAAAATTACTCCCAGCCTTCCTAAGTCAAACCACCCAACTAAATTCTTACCATCAATGGCAACATAAATTTTGGTAAAAATGTTCCTAGACTCAAACTGAAGGGAATCTTCAAAGTAACCTAACATGGTGATATCAAAGTTCCCAAATGCTTTGGGATTGATGTCAGATTTATGGAGAACAAAATTTTTCCAATTGTCCCTAAAAAACACATCAGACAGGATGGTGATCGGTGAGCCAGAATCAGCCATGGCTTGAAAAGAAATATCACCAACTAAAACCATGCCTAACGGTGCTTTAAACGGAAAACTGACATTGTTTACAGAATAGTCAAAAACACAGTCATAAATGGTTAACAACATATTCTGCAGATCTTCATCAACAACGTCAACATTATTGACCCCCGAGCTTGAAGAACTAGCACTCCTCCTAGGTGCATGGCAAACAGAAGAAAAGTGGCCAACTTTCCCACAATTAACACATCTTTTTTTTACAGCAGGACAGTTGACATTGTTGGCAAGATGTGCTTTGGAACCACACCTATAGCAGGCAGATTTATTGACAGCAACCTGTTTAGAATTTGACTTTCCTTTGTTGGACAATTGCACAGCACATACCGAAGAAGCAGAAGATGAAGAATTGAAAGACTTGGCATTCTCAGCAGAAATGACTTTAGAAGATAAAATGGATCTTTCAATCCCCTTCGCTAGATCAACAGCTTCACTTAATGTGGGATTTCGACAAGCCAGAAGTCTTTCTTGGACCTTTTTTGATTCACATTCAAAAATCAATTGATCTCTAATACAATAATCCACAGTTGCCCCATAGTCACAATTAGCAGCTAGCACTCTTAAAGCAGCCACATATTCCTCAATTGTTTCATCAGGAAATTGTTTCCTCTTATGAAATGCATGTCTTTCAATAAGAACATTTGGCTCATCCTGGAATTGTTTTTCGAGTCTGGCTACTGCTTCCTTGTAAATATTCCAACCATCACCACCTCCACTGGGTGGAGGAATGGGAATCAAGTTTTTAAAAATCTCAATAGCTGCAGAACCCAAATAACTGAATAAAATGGCTTTTAATCTTTCAGCTGAAAACTTGGACCCATCAATAGCCACAATATAATTTTCGAAACTTTCAAACCATTTCTTCCATTCTAATTTAGGCTTACCTGGAATTTGTAGAAAAATTGTGGGCTGATTGCAGATTTGAGCATTTGCCATGTTACAAGTCTCTGAAACCCTGAATAAGGAGATAAAGTTAGTAGTGGCACCCACCTCCTAAGGAACTGTAAATTAAATAGACCGTGGAACTAAATCAGAATTACTCAGAATAAACTCTGAAGGAGTAAACAATGCGCCAATCTCAGAAATAGCTCAGGAAGACCAGCATATCAATTACATTGAGCATAAAAGTGAACATGCATTTGAGTGAAAGTCATCAAGTTGTTAAAGTGTGCGCATCATTGAAAACGCGCTGTTCAAAGAAATTAATAGTGTGCGTATTACTGGTTAGGAAAAGCTCATGAAGTAACACCTTGAAATTTGAAGTAAGATGTCAAAGTGCGCGCATCACTGAAAATGCGCAAATGAAGAAAATGGCCTGAACCATGCAGTAACACAATGACTTAGGATGAAAGTGTGCGCATCACAGAAAATGCGCTAATAGGCAAAAGCACGGAAGCGTGCGTATGTCTATTGCTGACGTAGTAATCGATCGGAGCTACAAGAAGAGTCTCACCGTTAATGATAAGTAAATAGCCTTGGATAGATACGCGAGGCAGCTGGACTGATCCTCGGTGAATTGCAGAAAATGGCCGTCAAGCGTGAGCACGTGATGACGTCACTGAAGCGCAGACAAACAGCAAACTCCCCACAAGATGGCTGAAGCAGCGTAGTGACGTTATCAAGTCACTGACGCACGCTGAAACGCACTGCGGGGTTATTGATGACGCTGTCAAATGCTGTGGCGGTTACTCACGCGCTGGAACTCCGGGCTCGATTTGAAGTTAACGATGTTAACTGATCCCACGAAGCAGGTAGGAGACTTCCAAATTAGATTAAAATGAAGTAACAGTACCTGGAAGATTGTAGAATGCAGCTGAAGTGATAAAAAAATTCAGATGAAAGAATTGAGTCTTGGGTTAGAATCTCCGGTAACTGGTGGCAAAAATTACCGAAAGTGAAAATTCGCCGATCAATCCAGTGGGTCTAGTTGAACCATTTCCCTCGTCGCCAATGTAAAGATGAAGCTGAGGCGGATAAGATGTTCAATGAATGGTTTATTAATTCCTTAAACCATAGACCCACCGGAGCAGCTGGGCAAACGTCCCGACTCTCCAGAAACCAACCGCCTTCTCCCAACAATACACCAAGCTCTAACATTCTAAATTACATCACTACATTCTAACTATGACATATGCATGTAATACAGTTTGATTGGACATTACATTTACATTGACTCTAATAAAAGATATAGTCAACTACCACAAATACACCTCACCTGACTTAGAGGTACCGGCTTCATAAATGATAGAATCATCTCCAACCGGAGTATGTGATTTCTAATTAATCTCTCTCTGAATATCAGAGATAGGCACTAAACTGTTTTTATTCCACCAACCCCTCCCTTGCAAAAGAACAAAACTTTTACTAACCCCTCGATTTTACAAGGAGAGGAGTAAACAGACTCCCCTTTCGTGACCTTTACAGGTTTTTTTATGAGAACCAAAGATCCAATCAGAAATTCTCTTTCAGATACATGCTTAGTACAATCTAAATAAAGTTTCTGTTGTTTTTGCTTTAAAAAAAACATTTTCTGTGACCGCTAAAGTATCGTGTTGTTGTAAGTAGATTAGGTGTGTTTTAAAACCCGCCTGAAAATCAAGCCATGTAGGTAAAATGTTGAGCCGCAAAGTCAAATGTCAGCACAACCCCACTCTCTTGTACCAGATGAAGTATTGGAGTGGCTGACAAACGAAGCAGGAGTCGATGGAAAAATCCACAAAGTATATTTATTATCAGTACAAGCTTCGAGGAATAGGACCCACAGCTATTGCCAGTTGCTCAGGAGAAAATTTAGAGGGAGCTGACCTTTCTCCTAGCAACTAGAGATGGGTTCCAGAATGGAATATCACTACATCATAGGGAAACAAGAAAATAGAGGCAAGACATGACAAAGTAAAATAGATATACCAGTGTTAAACAGATAAAAAGTATAGAACACTACAAGGACATATATGTCTTATTAAGAGCCAAAAGTAAACATATTTCATAGAAAGTCCGTCTTTTTATTGAGTTTAATGCACTTTTTATTTGAAAATTCCATCAGACTGTGGGATTTCCTTCCATGTGTGAAATAAATAGAAGTTGAAGGACAACAATAATTTAAGATCCATCCAGGGCAAAAATCTGGATTTAAAAGGATACAACAAGTCACAAAGAAATGTATTATGCAAGGAAATACTACCCTGACCACAGGCTACAGTCAGGGGACCTTCAAAGAGCACAGCCTTGCTAGTACATTAAACATTTCTGACACCTAAAACATCATTGGGGGACCAACGTACCGAGGCAGGTACAGCACCCCCCCGGCACCGTTTTAGGTGTCAGAGATTCATTTGTTCTCCCTAATTTGGCAGGATATGCCCTGACGTGGGTCCCTTGATCACTTTGCCACTTGATTCAAGCTAGCCTGGCTGATGATGGCTGATTAGCCAGAAACTGGTCCCAAGATGCTTGTTTCCGGTCCAGGGAAGACATGTCTTGGCAGTTCTGGCTGGACTGTTCCCATGAGGCACAGGGTCAGACTGATTTGCATATAGGTGTGTCTGAACTGGGGTGGCGGAGCGAACTAATGAATGATGATGGCTTCAACCCAGATCTGTGACTGGGGGTGAGTGTTTGAAAAGTTTCAGCACTCCGTCCATCATCTCCTTGTGCTTTCTTTGCGTCAGAGATTCGTTAGTCTGAGATGAGAACAGTATCTCTTTTGTGTTTTGTTAAATGTAAAGTAAGGGTGGGCTTTGTGGGGTCCTCTGTAATAAATGAAAGATGCAGAGTCCACTTGATAGGTTAAGATCCTTTATTGCAGGTTCCTTCCAGGTTAGACAGATAAGTTAGGTTGTAAGGAAAACAGGAGAAAACCCCACCAGGAGCTCGCTGTTGGTAGCTCAGCCTCAGATGACCAACTGCCACAATAGGTAATAGAAAGGTACAGTCAGCTAGAGAGACACTCTGGCATTCTATGATGTCATAAGTATAATAGTATTGTCTAGCCAGAGAGGAACAGTGAAGAAGGTATTTACTACACATCCTCTCTCTTTATGGAGTAATAGCAGAACAAAGGAATAATCAACAATAATACCTAATATGTCCCAAACAGAAAGGAAGTACACAATCTAGAAGAACCAAAATTATTAGTAGTGTACAACAAAAGATGACTTTAGCATAAGGTATTATTTGGAGAGAAGAGAACAAAGAATCAGCATTATAATATAATATGCCACATCCTCTTCCCTTAACAAAAGAGAAAGGTTTTGAAACAAAACCAAGATTATTTTGAACATTACCCTTGTAGAAGATATGTCGACACTAAATGTATGATAAAAATACAACTGAAAATCTCACCTAAATGAAGCCCTGGCCAGTAGCTACAAGCAGGTAGACTCAGACAAAACACCGTGTACAAACATTTTCTATCAATATGAATCTCTCTTGAAAAGGGTACGTTGCAGGACAGCATGGGCGTTGACTACCCAAAAATTTTTTAGCTTCCCCTAAATAGGGTACACCACAGAGTAGACAAAATATCTCTGGGAAAAAGGCATGGACTACCCATAATTACTTATGGAACATGGGACTATCCAAAAAAAACATTTAACCTCCCCTGAAAAGGGTACACCGCAGAGTAAACAAATTATCTCTAGGAAAAGGGCATGGACTACCCATAACTACTTATGGAACATGGGACTAGCCAAAAAAAACATTTAACCTCCCCTGAAAAGGGTACAGCGCAGAGTAAACAAAATATCTCTGGGAAAAGGGCATGGACTACCCATAACTACTTATGGAACATACTACGGACATGGACTACCCATCAACATCCCCAATCAACCAACCATGGGCATGGACTACCACAGACACTAACATCCCCAGACGAGGGTACAGCGCATAGTATGGACTATGACCCTGGGACAAGAGATGGGCATGGGCCACCCACAAACACCAACATGCTCAGGTAAGTGTACAACCATGGGCATGGACTAACACACACCTTGTGTACTGGTATGGGCTTGGACTACCCACTATGACATCACACCCACACTGATAAACGAAACGACACTAAGCCCTACATAGGATTCACTATGGAGTACATCATAACCCTAGAAAAATGGTTTCGGTAGAGTTAAATACTGTCAATCTGATCCCATATGTAAACGATAGGGCTAACACTGAAGAGACTATTAACCACACAAAAGATCATGTTGAAAACAATATGCAAACTAAACACTTTAAAACAAATTAGTAAACAATGCCAGCTCCGGTGAGCGACCTCTCACCCGGGTTCTGTGTTTACTGTTCTCTGTCGACATCGTTGAGCTTCTAGAAGTCGTCGTGGGTTTTTGTCAGCTGAGTACAGAGTGATTATTTCCATGAGCAAAGTCTCTTCTGCTCCATTGTTCCCTACATCCTCTAAACGAAGCCTCATGGTCAGCACTCATGAAGAAAACTCAGAGATCGAAATATACACTGGTGTGTACATCACCGAAGGAAAAAACAAACTCCCAAGACTCACGCAATAGACTGAAAACGCTACGAGTGGCAGTGGTTGCTATGACGACCCAAACAATCACAAGATGGCAGCCACGTCGGTCGCAGCGGCGTAAGAAGCGTGAAGATCGGCGTCACAGGCGTTACAGGACCCGAGAAGAACTCGGCCTCACCAACTCCCCGAAGCATTCCAGGGACGTCATCAGATGAAAGGCTGACAGGAAGGAGAGAAGATGGTTGCAGACCAACCGTCACCAACGGACAGCGGGATACAAGACGGTGAGTAAATGAGCACAGCAAGGCAAAACTTGGGAGACTGACGCTGAGGCTGTCCAGGCTTTACACACATTCACCGCACAACGAACAGACTCTGCCTCCATGCTTGTGTATACATTGTACTGTTCACAAAGGCAATTGGGTGTACGCAGGTGAAATTTGTCAACACATCTTACTCTTCATCAATGCTTCAGGTTTCTCCCGACAGAGCCGTGACAAGCACACACAGGGCAGCCTCAAACAGATCCGGGACAGCTGGAGAAACTCTCCAAACATGCCATACTGTCCGGACGGTGGGAGGCACGAAGGCTCAAGCTGAAGCGGCGCTGTATCTAAGCGCTGGTGAAAGGTTCATAGTATTTGTCTCTGGTGCAGTTAATTGAGCACTTTACATAAATTGCCAGTTTCTGCCAACACATGACTCTTCCCACATTGTACGAAGGCTTGACTCAATATAACATACTGTAGGCCTCAGGGAAGGGTAATTCTGGAAGACTCTCAGCTGACAGAAGCAAGGTGACAGCAGGCATAACAGTAACAAAGGCTCAGGTTGTAGACTGCTGGTTGACTAAACGCTAACAAGAATTGAGGTAAAGACAGCCTAATTGCAGGCTGTCTACATACAAATGAGCACGTCCAGTAGGCAATCAGTACCTAAAGCTCATTGGTGCACCTTAACATCTCACACATAAATTAACAGCAGACATTAAGGTGAAACACACGCCCTGGGTGCAGGCTGTCCAGGTTGAATGGGACACTGGTGGGGTCAGCAGGGCGTTACCTTAAGTGTGAAAATGAAGTCTCTTTGTAGATCTTGAATTCTTAGGCTCCTTAGTTCCTTAGTTGACCTTTCTCCTTAGTTCACGCGTAGTTCATCCAGTTAAAATCGTCGCCAAACTGTAATAAATGAAAGATGCAGAGTCCACTTGATAGGTTAAGATCCTTTATTGCAGGTTCCTTCCAGGTTAGACAGATAAGTTAGGTTGTAAGGAAAACAGGAGAAAACCCCACCAGGAGCTCGCTGTTGGTAGCTCAGCCTCAGATGACCAACTGCCACAATAGGTAATAGAAAGGTACAGTCAGCTAGAGAGACACTCTGGCATTCTATGATGTCATAAGTATAATAGTATTGTCTAGCCAGAGAGGAACAGTGAAGAAGGTATTTACTACATCCTCCTACTGCGGTCTTGAAGTTAGAGTGTGCCATATTAGTATGACGAGGGGCACCGCGGCGAACGGAAAGACCATCCGCCGCTTTTACGCTGGTCGGATTGCCGGCACTCAATATGGTGGTGGTGCCTTGCAGGCACTGCCATCCATATTATGATTGGTGCGGTAGAATGTCTTTCCATGACGGAGACTCCACCATGGAGAAGCATGCGGTAAACACTTTGGGGCCTGTTGCGGGCCCCCGGGTGGGTTGCTGCACTTGGGGGGTACTTATGGTACCCCCTACATTGCCACGAACAAGGTGGCAGGCACTGCGCGGTGCCTGTCACGTTGAGCCTACCAATGCACAACATGCAGTTTTTACATTGTCGTGGGTGCTGCCTACAGCACCGCCCGTCGCAATGTAAATGTTGCGGGATGCGACCGCTAGGGTGGCGGTTGCATCCTAATGGGCCCGGTGGGACCGCCGCACCTCTGACGGTCGGTCCCGTTTACCGTTCCGGTGGCGGGTGGACAAAGTCCGCCCGCCATCGTAATAGGCCCCTTAATTTTTTCATCATCCCCAATTAACGTTTCTTTCCATTGCATGGATTGGCATGAAAATCTGCATGCTGACCTTACTTGAAGAAGGTAGTTATTTGCCCTTTTGTACAAATCCGTCCACGGGGGCAAACGTCATAGGCAGATCAACAAATGCCTTTGCAGTGGAACATCCATATGAACAGTTCCTACTGGGCACTGTGTAATTTATCTATATATGGCCATGTCAGGTGTCTTAGTGTACTAATGCGCCCACTGTAGGGGCCTTTGTTTGACCTCATGGTCACAGGCTCAAATCCTGGTGGGTCCACTCAGCCTTTCATCCTTCAGAGGTTGATAAAATGAGTACCATTGAGTTGGGTAACAATAAACATCTGTTATTCTGCGCTAAGGTGCCCTTCTGGGTGTACGTGCACTTTACAAATACACATGTTATGTTTATATACATAGATAAATAGATATATTTACTGAAAAAACAAAGGTTAAAGCAATGGTTTCGCTAGGTGCAAACTTCAGTGACAACGTAACGTTTTAAACTAAAAGAAACACTGAAATTCGCCAGTTATAGTTATTTCCAGTGATTTTAACTTGTGCACGAAGGAACCTATAACTTGCACGCCCAACATGCACAGTTCTGCCATCAGTAATTTAATTTCAGATATTGCGGTCATGCTATTAGTGATGTCATAGATCATATAATGAATGATGTAATATGTGAGGTCATTAGCAGTGCATGGCGTGGGTTTGAGTGCAACCCCTTACAGACAAGCAACCCACGCCGTACTCGGTTGAAGGCATGTGCAGCGTGCGGTTGGTGTCACAGGACCTAGCCGCACTCAGGCAGACATGCTGGCTTTGTCATAACACCAAAATATTAACAAGCATTGGCAAAGCCAATAGGTCTCTTCTATATGAGCTATTAGTGTTGGCAATGGGTTTTTGCCATGTTGTACACCATTATTACTGCTGTCCAGCATGGCAAACAGTTAGTGGCGTGGAGTGTCCTAAAGGGAGTGTGGGAGTAGAATGTCATAGACTGGATTTGTTGGAGTAGAGTGTCGTAGAATGGAGTGGAGTGGGGAACTAGAGCAGTGGCGGATGCTGTGACATAAAAGTGGCGGGCAGTCCAGGGTCAGCGTGGTGGGAGAATACAAAATAAATAAAAAGACATTTACCTACAGGCTGCCGCTTCGGTGCTCTTCTGCACCTCTCATCTCCACTCCCAGCAGTCAATGCAAGGCTCCCAGTCCCTTATGCCAATCACGCTCAGTTAGGGCCTGGGAGCGTCTTCTTGTTCTCCACCCGGCTATGCAGCACAGTTCCGGTTGGAGAGCTCTGAGTGCACATGACGGTTTGGCCGTCCTAAGATCATCAGCCAAATCGTCATGCGCACTTGCAGCAGTGCCCACCACTCCTTTCCCATGTTGCAGATCCTATCTATCAGCATAGCCTGGCCCCGCCCTGCCCTTGACTCGGCTCAGCGTGGAAAAGTAAAATGATAATAACCTGTGTTAATATTTTATTTTCCATGTTTTCACTGGGGGGTGACTCTCATCCGCCTTAACTGATCAGTCGCTGCCGAACTAGAGTGTTGTAGAGTTGAGTAGAGGGGAGTAGAGTTCAGTGGCTCATTGGCAGAGAGAGGCGTGGAGCGGAGTGAGGTGGGGTAGAGTGGTGTGGGATGAAGTGGATTGAGGTAGTGGTGTGGATGGATTGGATTGAGTGGAGTGGAGTGAGTGGACTGAATGGGGTGGATTGGATTGGAGTACAGTGGATTGGATTTGGGTGGATTGGAGTGGGATGGATTAGATTGGTTTGGGGTGGATTGGATTTTTGTGGGGTCGAGTGGATTGGATTAGGGTGGTTGGAGTGGGGTGAACTGGAGTGGAGGGGGTAGATTGGAGTGGACCGGAGGAGGTGGATTGGAGTGGGATGGATTGCATTGGAGTGGGGTGGGGTGGATTGGATTGGATTGGGGTAGAGTGGGTTAGATTTCAGTGGAATGGAGTGGATTGAACTACCGTGTAGTATGGTGGATAGGATTGGAGTGGGGTGGAATCGACTGGGGCGAATCGGAATGGGATGAATTGGATGTGTTGGGATGGGGTGGATTGGAATGGGGTGGAGTAGATTGGATTGCAGTGGGGTGAATTGGATTGAAGTGAAGTGAGGTGGATTGGGTTGAGTGGGCTGGATTGGATTGCGGTTAATTTTATTGAGGTGGTTTGGATTGGTTGGGGTGAGCTGGATTGTGATGGGATGGGTTGGATTGGGGTGGAGTGGGATGGGGTGGATTGGAGTAGAGTATATTAGATTTGGCTGGAATGGGGTGGATTGGATTGGGGTGGGGTGGATTTAATTGGATTAGAGTGGAGGTGGTTTGGATTGGAGTGAATTGTTTTGGATTTGAGTGGGGCAGATTGTTTTTGATTAGATTGGAGAAAATTGTTTTGGATTGGAGTGGGGCAAATTGTTTTGGATTGGAGTGGGGCAGATTATTTTGGATTGGAGTGGGGTGTGTTGGATTGTTTTGGACTGGAGTGGGGCAGATTGTTTTGGACTGGAGTGGAGCAGATTGTTTTGGACTGGAGTGGGGCAGATTGTTTTAGACTGGAGTGGAGCAGATTGTTTTGGACTGGAGTGGGGCAGATTGTTTCGGACTGGTGTGGGGCTGATTGGAATGTGCAAGATTGGAGTGGGGCAGGTTGATTTCGATTGGAGTGGGACGAATTGGATTGGGGCAGATTGGACTGGGGTGTGGTGGGAGGATTGGAGTGTGTCAAAGCATCATTTCAGAAAGTACACATAAGAAAGAAACAATGTCATTTTGCAACAAGATAATTCTCATCTTTTGAGAACAGTGCCCACAAGCAAAAAAATAGAAAAACGCAATTAGGCAATCGCTGTTTCCAATAATGATACATGTGGCCCTAGGTTGAAATAACTTTGTGGTGCACAATTAGTTTAGAGTGTAAATGTTTTTCTTTGATTGATTTACAGGTCCTTTCACATCTAAATATGACATCATAATCTTCACTTCTCTTTGCAGTTTGAGGCAATATACAAAGCCCTTCCGTTCAAGTTTCTCTTTCCTATTAATAGCCTCTTTTCATGTCTTCCAGCTTGATTTGGTCTGTACTTTAGGCAAGGTCTCCTTGGTTATTCTTCCCCTAAAAAGGAGGGAAGACAGCAGTCCGGATCCTCTGAGACTTTCCAGACCTGACGCCCTCCTGTTCTCCCATGATTCCCTTCTTCATATCCTAATCCTGTTCCTCCATCCCCTTTTTCCTGTAGCACGTCCCTGCAGAGAAAAGAAGGCTGCAGTCAGGTAGTCCTCTGTTTCTCTCCAGCTTTTCTGCTGCACTTCTCTGAACTGTCTGATCTTCATGGGAACAGTCGATTCCGAACTGCCAGATAAGGCACCTTCCAGAAGGGAACACAAGCAACCCCTGGCCAGTTTTGGCCTGTTGAACCGCGTCCATATGGTGCAGCTTGATTTGTAGGCCACAGTGAGCAGAAGACTTGTGTCTGGGCATACCCCTTGCTCTTGGGGCATCAACTGCAACAACAAGACAATGGATGGAGTGTTCATAATTTTCTCAGCCACAGGTGATTGATTGCTCAGTGGTGCATTCCAGTACATCGTTTTTAATCCACCATGTAACTCTAGATAGAGACCCTCCTTATGCAAATCAGTACTGACCCAGCCCTCCTAGCAACAATCCATCCTGAGTGGCCAGGCAAGGCCCACTCCAGAAGGAAACACAAGTAGCCCTAATCCAGTTTTAGCTTATTGGGCCTCTAATTAGGATGCAGCTTTGGTTCTATGGCACAGTAATCACAGTGTAAATTTACAAATAGTACTACATATATTAAATGCTGCTTTAAACCAGCCATGTTGTTTTGAAATCAAATTTACAATCTAGTCCTGTTTTGTACCAAGATGTGCAGGCCTTCTCGTCACAAGGGCCTATCTTGTTTTTCACTTTGGGTCTCATAAGTGAGAAAGTTAGATTCCTGTTATCCAGCACAGAAGCTTCTGCTGTGTATTTTAGTTTCAAGGTCATTCAACTGTTCCTCATAAGGAGTGGCACGCCTCTTATTATTTGTGGTTTCACTTTCTGTCATGTGACTGGTTCCATTGTGTATGTGAAGAAAATGAATAAAAGTAATGCAATATCAAGATGTGTTACTATTATGCTCTCAATAGCATTGTAAGGGCAAAAGTACTGTGATTTGTTATACAATCATTAATTTCTTTGCAATTTGTTAATAAACATGTTCCAGATTTCAACAAGTTAGAGAAAGTGATTTTCATTTAGCAAAGGCAATATTTAGCTTGAGGAATGTGGATAAATTATGCGGATAAACAAAGGGGAAAAAGCTGATGAAATTGAAAGACGCTATTAGAAATAGGACTGTGAACATACATTCTCACCTCCCTCTTTCTTTAGGACTTCATTAAATCTTTCAAGCACACATGAAACATCTTATGTTCCACCTCTAATCTGTAATAAATTAGTATGTTTGCTGCAAGTGATAGAAAGTGAGAAATACATTTTTAAACAGTGGTGCTGGAACAGTTTTTAGAGTGGGAGTGCTGGTCAGTGGTGAGACCTTTCCTAAACACTCAGGTGAAAACAGAAGTACGAGTATGAGAAAACTAAACCTGTTACATCCTAAAAAAATATATAATTAATATCATATATCAATCATGATATATGACTTGTTTTTCATAAAGGGCTTTGCTGTACCTTGTACGGTATAGTTTGTATGCTTATATTAGAACAAGGTAAGTTACTGGTATTGGATAAAAATGGCTGATGTAATGTGCTGATTAATTGGAATGTTATGGGTTCTTGGGTTCTAAAGCGGCTTGGGATAAAACAGTGATCGTGGTGTTATGGATTGCTGCTGTTCCTGTTCCTTGTGGGCTTTTCTACTTCTGAAATACATCTAAAGAAAAAAACTTCTCAATGGCTTCTTATTTTAAACCCATCTGCCACATTACAGATTGGCAACAAGGATTGGGAAGAGGATGTAGCCTTACGGCTAGAGCGGTTGACCTCGGAGGTGGGGGAACCGGGTTCAAGTTTCGGCAACTACGCTCAACAGCCTGTGATTCTGGGCAAATCACAATAATCTCCCCGTGCCTAACAAAAATTGATGTGCCCTCATGCAACAAAACTGGTACTCATGTAAAGTGCTCTGATACCCGATGTCTCGGGTCTAGTTTGCGCTATATAAAACTCTACAACAAAAAAAAAGGATGGTTGAAGCCATTTTCTTAATGTTGTTTCAAGCCCACCTATGAGGTTTCTCAGTAAATTTTTACCAGCAGTTGTTATTTTTTGGGATTTGCATTTTTGGAAGTACTGGCAGAAGGTACTGTTAATATACTTTCGTGGTTTTCTGTCTGCGTACCTTACTGAAGTCAGTTGTGAGACTTCCGCAAGCTCACGAAGGCCAACCAACTCCTCTCGCACTTTGGCTCGAGACAGTATTGAGTTGTTGGAAATGTGCTCCTCGTTCTGCAGAGCCTGTGACGTCCTGGGTGCCTCCAAAGTATTGCACTCTAGTTTCTGTTGAAATCCATATACACCGCGTGACGTTGTGTTGCATTATGCGGACAAATCTATGTGGCACCCATTTTGGAATTTGATTAATTTCCAACTGCCTTCCGATTTACATTTTTGGTAATAGGCACACCTCAACTGAGTCACCAAAGTTTTTGTGCTTATATTTTCAGTGAAGGACACACCTTTACCATAATGCACTAAGTGCTTATATTGTGTACTTAGGTTCATTTATTTTCAATAATAGGCACACTCCGGATTTAGTACCTTGCATTGTGCAACGCATCAGTATATCCTTACATTGATTTAACAATTTTTATAGAATTTTACTATTATTTGGTTTCCTCTTTGACAGGTTTAACTTGACATTCTATCTCATTTTTTTAATCTGCTTTGTCATTAGATTGTTTGATATGGCTTCCAGCCAATTAACCCAGTTTATTTTGACAGATGCCAGATAAGCCCTCTTTGGAAAGGAAGGAGCGGATAAGAACTTTTGAGAACTATCTTGTTTCGTTTGCCGGTAAGAATTTTCCTCCTGACTGTAAAGTAGCGTTACAATTTCATTTTCTTGGAAATGCTGCCATTGAGATCTTTGACACTCTTCAACCTCTGTCTGCACCGCCAGCAGGTGATGGATCGTGGAATGTTTACAAGAAAGACATTTTTATATGGGAAAGACAGTTCACAGAGGAACAGAATGCTATTATCGAGCAGCACATTTTTTTAAGAGAACACAATTTGTGCTAGCAGCAGATTGTGATCTTGGAGAAAATGTAGAAATGTATATTAGGGATCAATGACTAAGACCTAACATATGGTGGCTCTGCCTACTGTCTGCACATCTACCCCCAGTTTACGGAAGTAAATAACAAAAGGAAACACAATATGATGTTTGTTTTCTCTCTGGTGCTGTCGTGGTCCTAACACCCATCCACCTTTGGTGCATATCAACCGCACTACATTGCAGTGCAGAGTTATGTCAAAACACAAACATGGCACCGAAGCCATGTTTTCATTTCTTAGTCTTTTCCTTATTAAGTTCCCACTTCTCAGTAGTTAATTCCAGTTCAAACATGAATGGCACACAGTTCTTATTTAATTCAGGGACACATCCCAGTACATCATTGTTCAAAAAGGCAGCAGCCAACATGTGTTTCATTCTCCTGAACTTTTTCAAGGCTGCATGATCATGTATAACAATTATTTGTACATATTTGGTTGACACTATTGAGTAGTGCCATCACCTCGTGGATGTACCGTTACCTGTTCACCCTGCGTGAGTAACTATTGTGCATAAATAAAGACACACCATGTGGGAAGGTATGTGTTTGAGAATCAACGCTTTGTCATTGCGTGCCTATATACTGGCCTTTAATAGATAGACTAATTTGTGAATCTAGTGTTAGATCAGTGTTGTTTCAGTTAGTTCCAAGGAACCAAATGGTGCTCCACCACATTGTAAGGGCGGGTCATGTAAAAATATACTATACCTAATTAGATTTACAAACGTCCAAAGCGTTATTTGAATTCCAGTTATGTAGTTATTGGTTTTGTTGTGTCAGTAAATGAAAGAGCGTCGTAGCGCAATCCTCTCGGTGGGAATAATATCTAAGCACATATGAAAACAAACCAATCGTCTATAAGTCATTAAGTTTTCAGGGATACATTATTCAAATGAACGTCATAGATATGTGTACAATTTCGGCAAGTAAAAGACTGTAATTTTACCCTCCGTAGAGGCTCGTTATAGCTCGTACTTAGGGGTCGATTAGGATGGCGGACGGACAAAGTCCGTCTGCCATCCTGTCTGGGGCAGGGACCGTCCGCCACAAGGGCGGTGGTACCGTGCCCCGAATTAGGATGCGCCCGCCACAGTGGCGGGTGCATCCCGCAATTATAACATTGCGGCCGACGGTGCTGAAAGCTCCGTCCGCCGCAATGTCAAAAATGCATGTTGTGCGTTTCACAGCATAACATGACAGGCACCGCGCGGTGCCTGCCATGTTGTACTGTGAAACGCAGAGGGTACCATAGGTACCCCCATGTGCACCCCCCACTGACTCCCCTTCACCCTGGAGGCCCGGAACGGGCCCCCAAAGCAAAGGCATCTGCATCCGGCCATCGTAATATGGCTGGCGGTGTCTGGAAGACACCGCCAGCCATATGAACCCTTTTCCGCCCCGGCCGCAAGGCGACCGGGGCAGAAAAGCGGCAGACGGTGTTTCTGTCCGCCGCGGTCCCCCCCGCCATTGTAATATGGCGGGGGGAAATTAGTGGCGGACGGGCACAGATGGTGGACGGATCGCCACCGCCTGCATGGCAGTGGCGATCCGTCCGCCATCCTAATCGGCCCCTTAGTGTTAAGGTAACCGGGGTATTTGAATTCCCACATACCTAGTGTAGTTAAAATCCACCAATATACTGGTTTGCAGGACTCTGATGAGCCTGCTGGAAAACAAAAGAATAAAGAGGAAATACTTTTTTCCCCTTTTCCTCGCCTTCACAAATAAGCGGAGGCAAAAGTGACTCGTAATTATGCAGTAAAAAGGAAACAGTACAGTCTTCTTACCGGTTCTTTGAAAGGGAATCCAAGAATGCTGTGCACACGAGAAAGTCCTGACCTCCTTGTTGCGCGTGTGGGAGATGTTAAATGTAACAATTTGGGCTCATTTGATATGGCATAACAAAAATATAATTGTGGATTGCCATACAATACCTAAAATACATGAAATGCTTTCTGCTGTTGCTGATGCTAATTTGTTTTCTATAATTGATCTCAAATCAGCATATCACCAAGTTGTTTTGGCTGAGGAGTCACGTGATCTCTCCTCATTGTTACTCCATTCGGTGCTTATAGGTAATTAAGATTACCATTTGGGTTGGCTTCTGTGACCTAGTGTCTTTCAACAGCTTATGGAAACACGTTTCAATGGTCTTGTTGGAGCACAAGCATTTCAAGACAATATTTTAATATTTTGCAGAAGCCTTGAAAGTCACAATGTCATATTGGATAAAGTGTTAAGCATTCAGGAAGAAAGGGGTATGACAGTCAGCATTGATAAGTGTAAATTTCTACAAACAGAGATTAATTATTTAAGCCATTGAATCACACAGATTCCAGATTTCCAAAGTTGCTAAACTGTGAGACATAGACGTTTGCCAAACTTTACTTACATGATTGCTTAAAGAAGTAAATTTTGAATAGGAATTTGAACGGAGTCCTTAAATGCAGTCGCAATTTATATAATCGCAATTTTAGTGATTCCTTAAGTTGTGATTTTTGCATTTGGGATGGTGCAAAAATACCTGTTGCAAAGGGGCACATTCGCAGAATCTGGCCCTTTGCGACCAGTTTTTGGTTTGATTTATTGGGCCCTTAGTCACTTATTATTCATGCATCTGCTTTGAAACCTTTTGACCCTCAAGTTGAATGTGATGTCACAATGGATGAAAGTTCTTTGGGTTTAGGTACAGTGTTTTGCCAGATGGTCTAAGGTAAAGAGAACACAATGTCATCTATTTCTAGATGTTTGCAGGGAGCTGAAGCTCACTACAATACTATGTAGAGGGAAGCTTTAGCCTGTGTATGTGCTCTAGAAATGCTCAAAACGTTCCTGTGGGGGAAAGAGATTTGTTCCAAGAATGGACCATAAGTCATTACTTTACATGATGGATGTGAGGGATCTAGCCATGCTTCTTCCAGATCCGTGAGATTGATTTCCAAATTACAGGAATTACATTTTAAAATTAGACATATTTCAGATGGTAAAAATGTTGTTGCGGACTGTTTATCCTGACTGCCACAATCCTCAAGAGATGAAGCTTAAATTGGGCAACAAAAGGAATGGATATTTGCTACTTTGAATGCTGTTGACATGAGTGAAGATGCTATTTCGGGGAACAAATTGATTAATTTAAGTTATTTTGATAATCAGTTATTGGTTAAAACATATTGGATGGATGACCATCTACGAGGCAGTTGGAAGCATGGTTGCAGAGTTTTGAACAGGTTTCAACTGAGCTAAGTGTGGTCGGTGAAATACTGATGAGACATGACCTCTTTATTTCCTTCTCTTAAACTTAGATACAAAGTGATCATAATTACACCTCAAGAACATCCTGGTGTGTCAGCTACAAACAAACAACAAATGTTAAAAATGGCCTGGTATGGATGTTGATGTTGAAAATTGTATTGATGTCTGTCCTGTTTGTCTTAATTCGGATAAATATTGGGTTACTTCGAATGAATCATTGAGTTCCCCTGAACTTCTGGATGCCCCTTAGGAAAAGATGTTCATAGATTTTGCAGGTCCATACAATGTTTTGGGGTCGAAGAAGAGATTTTTGATAGTGTTTGTGGATATAATTTCAAACTGGATTTATTATACTCTTGCCAGCATTCCCACCACAGAGAGTGAGCCCTTTTTTGATACAGACGGATTTCCAAAGGTTCATCTGTCAGACAATGTAATGCAATGTGTATCCAGTAAGATGACGGAGTTCTTGAAATGTTGCAGTATTAAGCAAGAGAAAGTTCCATTATATCATCCATCTGTTAATGATCATGTTGAAAGGGCAAGCACATTTTTGAAAGAGGGAATAAAAACTGCATTGGGAAGCAATAAACATGTTCTTTAATTTCTTAAAGAAAAGATTTGGCGTTATCACAATGCTCCTCATTTGTCTACGTGGGTTACTCCATAGTGTTTAATGAGAGGTAGAGAAGCACATACTTTTCGTACTCCTAAAGTATTGAAGGATTCTATGGTGTGTGTTGATTTGAAAAATAAATGATGGAGTGAAGAAGAATTTGCAAATTAAGCAGGAGAGGAATAAACCATATCATGAGTTGGTGTGTAGGACCAAACCCTAAGGTATCAGAATAAATAATTGGGTTTTGGGGTGCAAGCCTAATTAGTTCATGTTAACGTGAATCTAAGTTCATGGGTAAAGTTGTTAGAGTAGCCAAAACTGGTGTGTTGTTGAAAAAATAAAGGTTAGTGGAACAAGAGTTCGGTTCTTGCTTTGAAACCTGGACAGAGATTTTACATAAACACTGAGAGTGGTGACAATGTGTTTCTGGTTTCTGTTGATAATCCATTAGACAAAATGGTTGGGGATGGTTTTACCTTGATTTGCTTCCCAAATTCTATGTACGAAAATGAAATTGGCATATGTAGTAATAATAATTCAATTGTCAGTGTCCAAAAGAAGGTTTTGTTGACACGTGTAATGTTCATGGTGAGGATATTAGAAATGTATCCAGAAGTGACATCAGGGGTATTCCACTAGAAGGATCAAAGTACCTGATAAGTGTAACGATTTTGTTTTATATTAAGTGTTCTATGGACTTCTACTTATTTTCACATATTTTTCTAGATATGCGTACTTAGAAGGAGGTATTACAATGTTTATTTTCAGTCTAGCTTAAAATAAAAAGGGGCATGTTGTACCTTGTATGGTAACGTTTGTATGCTAATAGGATATGTATGTTTCTTGTATTATATAAGAATGTGCTCATATAATTGGAAATTCATGGGTTCTAGTGTTCTTGAGTGGAAAGGGGGTAAACCAGTCATTGTGGTGAAGGTGGTGTTATGGGTTGTTGCTGTTCCTTGTGGACTTTTCTACAACAAATTAAATCTAAAGAAAAGAACTTCTCGACGGCTTCTAATTTTAACATCATCTACTACACTACTGCTTCATGCCTCAGTTTCTACCAGGAGACCTACCTTCCATGTTGATTCTGCAACTTCATCATTTTTAAAAGGAGAAAGTACAATAATATAGCATAGGGGTTTAAGCCATGTGAGTATCAAACAAAAAAAGTAAAATGAATTCTTTTTTTTTTAATTGATCCTGTTTAAATATGTTTCCATCACCTATCAACAGTAGGCCCAGTGTACCTTATATCTTAAATGTATAAACATTAGACAGAATCTAGAGAATATTTTAAATCTGTGGCCACCCCGCACGTCTCCTCTGTTCACTTCTCCAGGATCCGTGCAGTAGTGTCACTTAATTTCAAGATACCTTTATTTTACATGACGACAGTTGTAAAGAACTCCCCTTGTTCTGCTTAATTAGATTTGACATTTGACTGTCTATAAAAACCAATAATGTTGCAAGAAAGAAACACTTTAATGTTTATTCTGGACACTTGCTGCACCCCCTATTTCCAGTACCACTGTAAATGGGATGAACAAAATGGATGAATGAACAGCAAAACAACAAAAATATTTTACTTTTGTTGCGGTTATAACGTCCAGCTAATTTGTCATATTCTGTGTGAATTATTTCCTATGCCACACAGCACAACAGTTGTCTGTCTCTAACAGTGGCGCGTGGTAGATTTGAAAAGTGGTGGTGCGGAAATTCAAGATCTGAGTTGAAGTTCACGAGCTAGCTTGCCAAAACTCAAAGAAGGGGGCTCAGACTAGAATTTGAAGAAAATGTATAAGAAAAAAAGTCCGAGGTATACATTTAATAATTAGTCTATTTTCAAACTGCCCTACAGCACCTAGGCACATACTGACACACTCAGTATTATCTAACAACCCAGACTGTAAGTTGAATACTCAGACTTAGGGGGGGGCTCTATAATTCTATATTGGTTATCGGCAACAAAAATGGCGAGGCGGTGGCTTTACCACCGGAGCGTGATTTTTTTTTTGTATTTATTGAGTTTAATATAGCGCTGTCTAGATCCGGAGGTATCAGAGCTCTTTACATAAGGAACAACAGCAAGTTACAACAATAATAATTTAGACATTTTTCACGGAAATTACAAAGCGAATGACAAATCATAGGAGGCAGAGAGGGAGAAGGGGGGATAAGAATATGAGGAAAAGGATAGGTGGGGGAGGGGGAGGGAACCTGAGCGGGGAGAGGGTAAAGGCAGAACGGGCGAAGAGACAAAAACATCCGACTCAAGAGATAGGAATCCTAATGTTATGTTATGTTATCAGAAGCATATAAAGCGCACGGTCACCAAAGGTGTCATGGCGCTGTTGCTGTGTAATTGCGTTGCGTACAGGTTGTTAGTAAGCTTGTTTAAACAACCAGGTTTTCAAGGCCCTTCTGAAGCCCAGTAGATTGTCACAGCTCCTGATTGACAATAGAAGAGAATTCCAAAATGTGGGTTATAGGTAGGAGAACCTGCGGCCACCCTGTCGCTTGAGTTTGACGGCTGGGGTGGACAATAGGTGTAGGCGGGAAGAACGTAAGTTGCGCATGGGGACATGCTTCGTGACCATATTGTTGATGAACTTTGGGCTCTTGCAATGCAGCGCCTTGAAGGCAAGGCAGCCCAATTTAAATGCAGCCCGTTGCTCCACCGGCAATCAATGGAGTTTTTGCAGACAAGGCCTGGCCGATTGCCATCTCAGCTGTTTGTAGATTAGTCTTGCCGCCTGGTTCTGGACTATTTGAAGACGATTGAGCAGGCATTGTGGCAGGCCCATATAAAGAGCGTTTGAAAAATCAAGGTGTGAAAGAACCAGTGCTAACACGGCCTGAACAAGGGCTGGGTAGGTAAGCAGGTGAGCTATCTTTCTGATTTTACGCAATTGGAAGAGGCTGGTGGATATCCACTGAACCCACTTGGCCTCTAAGAGAGAGATCCGCGTTTATGATGACCCCTAAACTTTTCACAGAGGGGGAAGGGGTAGAGGGGGGGCCATATTCACTTGGCCAGAAGTGCGGGCCCCAGCTGATATCACTTTTCCTGGACAATACAAGTTCCGTCTTGTCCGGGTTAAGCTTCAGATGGTTAAGGTCCATCCAACGTTGGATATGGAGCATAGTGGTTTTAAATTCCGCAACAGAGTTAGGGGAGTCTAGAGAAAAAAACAGCTGGAGGTCATTGGCGTATTTAAAAACGGTTACCTTCCTATCCTTTTATGAGTGGATCAGTGGCCTAAGGTAGAGATTAAACAATAAAGGGGAAAGGGAAGAACCCTGTGGTACCCCACAAGAGGTGGATACTTTGGGGGCCGTAAATTTGCCAAGGCGTACTGCTTGAGTTCTACCTGTAAGAAAGGACTTGGTCCAGTTGTAAGCAGGGCCTTGTAGGCCTGCTTGTTTGACATGGTTCAATAAGATGTTGTGATCAACTGTGTCGAACGCGGCCGACAGATCCAGGAGCACCAGCGCCGGGGAAGCCCCCATGTCAGCATTAGCTCTCAGCGTATCCATAACCGCAAGGATTACTGATTCCGTTGAGTGCGCAGGCCGGAAGCCAGCTTGATTTGGCTCCGAGTTTTCTGAATGTTCTATAAAGTTAGAGAGGCATCTGGCTACATGGGTCTCCATAATCTTGGCTAGGAAAGGTAGAAGGGAGATAGGGCGATAATTGGAGGGGTTTGCGGGTCAGCCCCAGGTTTTTTTTATCAGTGGGACTACCGTGGCATTTTTTAAGGTGCTAGGAACCTCCCCTTTACTGAGGTAATCATCAAGGAAAGGAAGAATACTATGGGCAATGCAGAGAAGACGTCCCTGAGGACTGGAGGAGGACAGCTGTCACTGGGGAGCCAGATTTAACATGGGTCAAGAGATCTAGTAGCGTGTTAGGACATATAGCTGACAAGTGACTCAGGCAAAATGGGTTTCTGGAGATGTCATCCAGTGATTCCCTGTTGGCATTAGGTGGGATGCTCGCTTTGATGACAGCGATTTTGTCCAGAAAAAAGTTGTTTAGGGAGTAACACAATTCCTGGGTCGGAGCCTGGATGGGTAAAATGTTCTCATCACTGTTAAGGTCGTTCACAATTTGGAAACATTTCCTTTGATTTATTCTGGGCATTCAGAATTCTAGTAGAAAAGTAGGCAGCTTAAGCAGTCAATACAGTTTTTTTAATAATCATTGCGAGCTAGCAGGTACTGCTGTCTATCTGCGCTCGAATAGTGACGTCTCCATTTCCTCTCAGATTGATGGAGCTTACGTTTTTGATCCTTTAGTTCGCTGGTGAACCACTTATGGGCATCAGAGTATCTAGCACGGGAGAATTTGGTAAGAGGGATGTGTATGTTGCTGGCCGACAGCAACCAGTCCGCAATGTCCGCAATAATGATTAGCATAAGGTCAAGGTACAGTAATTTAAAGACAGAGTTGCGCGGAATAAACAAGGATAGTGGAAAAATTCATAGGGGCGGAGAAGGTAGAGGGGGACAAAAGTGGTGTTATGAGAGAGGGTACAGGGATAGGAGGGAGCCGGGGGTGGAGGGATGGAGTAAGGCAGACCAGACAGAGGGAGAAATACGTTTGAGGATCGTCGGGGTGAGAAAGGAGGAAAGGGGGAAAGGACATAAGTCCAACAAGATGGTGGGTCCAGGTCTGATAGTTCAGCCGTGATCAGCAACAAAATGGCGGCCGGGGCAAAAGTCAAAAAGACAAAAAGCCAAGATGCAAATCGGGAAGCATGAATTGAGAGCAAAAAAGAAAAGAAGTCAAATGAGGGAACGCAGTTCGAGAGTCAAAGGCGGGAGGAAGGGGGAAGAGGCGTGTAAAGGCTCCGGACCCCAGGGGCATCGGTGTTGACAATCTGCCGGACGTAGCTCCTGCACCCCCACACCTGGAAAAGGACTCTCAGGTCACAGAAGACAGAATCGAGGCAGAGTACATCTAAGTAGACGGCCAGCATGGGGGAGGCAGCGAGGCAGCAGCGAGGGCTGGGAGAGCGAGTTGTCCCCGGGTCGGCAGACCGCAGCCGGGAACGCAGGACCATAGGACCAAACAGCGCCCCGGCACTCGCCTTCGACCCAGTAAACGCTGCAGGTGATTAAGCGTCAGGGCAGGCAGTTACTTGCGACCTAGTGGGTAAAGGGACGGGCCGGATGAGTGGAATCTCGTCCCCGATCAGTCCACTGTCATATGGAGCCTTCCGATGATGAAAGAGCTCCGCCAACGTTGGTCCAAACATCAGGCATCCGCATGTATTTGTTAGGAGGGAGGCAGCAGAGAGGAAAAAACAGCAGCAGCAGGACGGGGAATGCCATGGCCTGATGTCCATCTGGGTAGGTGACGGCCGCAGGAGGATCCGGGCCATTCTCCTCAATAGCGGACCAAAGCGGCTCCACTGGGCATCGGCCATGTCATCTCGATGTCCCTGAAGTGCGGAAACTCGCCCCCGGTTCAATCCGGAGCCATCCGATGTTGTCAGAGGTGTGCCAAGGCTGGTCATGCCTCAGCAATCCGTGGCGATTTGCTCGGAGGGCAGTAGCAGAGGCGGAAAATAGCAGCAGTGGGACGATGGAAGCCATTCCCGATGTCTGGCTGGGTAGGTGTTGGCTGCGGGCGAAACCCGGGCCAGACTCCTCTTTAGCCGAACCAAGCAGCTCCACCGGGCATCGGTCATGTCTTTTCGAAGTCCGCTTTCGGTTACGGGGGAAATTACGGGTATTGAAGGGGATTTCAAGCCAAAATGGCAATCCCTGTCCGGAAGCTCCCGGCCGGAGCTCCTCACCGGACGGCCATCTTGATTCCTGGGGTGATATAATGATACAGTAAAGCGCAGCATTAACATTGTGCGACAGCGCGTTAAGTTCACACTAACTGCCTCTTCAGACTGCAAGTAAACAGCTCCCACAACACAAGAGGATATGTGCAGCTTTCAGGTTCAATACACCTGTTTGTGGGAACAACAGGAGCACCGTGTGCATCTGTGGAGGTGCTGAGAACACCTGATGGGCCCTGAAGACATGAACCCCACATGCTAATTGCAATCAAGTTTGCTTTCCACTAGGCAGGCAAAAGGAAAAGGTCTACCTCTGAGACCCTTCATTTTAAGATTTTGATGGGCTTGTGTGAAAGGACTCGAATTGGTACATGCAGTAGCTGGGTTTTCTTGTGCGGGCACGCGCACGGGTCTGTCTTGACGACCACACTCCTCCCTCGACCCCCTTCTGAGTTCCACCTATAGTTCATTTGGATGGCTACCGCAAACAGGAAACTCCAAAGAACATTCAACTGCACTGTGGAATTACAAATACACCCCACACGCTGAAGGCCTCAATTGATTACTTTAAACGAGTGAGCAGGTGGCAAACATAACTTGCACAGAACATTTTATTTCCTCTTGGAAAAGCCAGCCCCTTCAATTCCTAAAACTCACGGACAGCCTTTATCGACCACGTGATGAGAGATACATTTATGAGCAATTCTTGCATTTTGCAAGATTATATTTAACAATCTGCCAGTACTTGATTTATAGTATTCATCACATGTATTCTAAGGCACAGCCCGCAGTCTGAAGACGTGACAAAAGGTTTAAACATAAAAAATCGGCCAGTGGTGGCTGGCAGGGAGCGGGGGTGGGTTGTAGGAAGCTGTCTCTGTATATACTATACCAAAGTAAGGTATAGTGCGCAGAGTCCATGGAGTCCCCAGAGGTATAACAGAGGCTAAATTAGGTAAGTACTAACAGCTCTCTTTGTGGTAGTGTGGGTGAGCAGTTAGGCTTATCCAGAGGGTGTGTTAAGCATTTATTGTATTCACTCAATCAAGTCTGATACACATACTCAGAGATTAGGTAAGTATAAAAAGGTATGCTTGTATTCATTTCTAGAACCAAGCAGGGCTTGGTACAGGTAGATAAAGTATATTTGTAGTTGTAAACCTTCACACAGAAATGCAGTTGAGAATGGATTTGCAATTGTTACAGGTTGGTGTTGATTCAGAAAGCTGTTTACATTAGACAATAATTACTTTTAGAATACTTTTCAGTTACTTTTAGATTACTTGGATTACTGGGGGTGGTATGCCTAGATACCACACCCAAGGATCTCACGAAACAAGGTAAATAAGACTTTTCTTGCCTTGAGGTATAGTTTATGTTTTCTTCATACAAAACAAAAGTTCAACACTTAGAACAGGCCCAAAATCTCTTAACATGGGTACCTATGGGAAAAAATGATTATAGATTTCACAGGTAAGTAAACGTCTTACAAGTGGGAGTTTTGACGTTTAGAACTAAGGTTTCCCAAGGTCTAGGTAGGCACTCACGTTGCACTACCAGCGGCACTGAGGTGGCCTGGTGCAAATTGCAGGGGCCCAATCTTAGCCAATGGGGCTAAGAGGGCCTTTGGTTAGGGACCGCTTACGAGCAGGCTTCTCGAGTGTGGGAGCAAAGCTCCTGGGGTTACTGTCAGCACTGCATGGGCAAACGATCAGCATAGGAGCTGCACAACCGGCCGCACTGGGGTGTCCGGTGCAGGGTGCCAAGAAGACGTTGGGAACCCTGTGCTTCATAATAGAGACCTTTGGTTCAGCAAAGTTGCTGCAGGCTCAGTGCAGGAGACTTCCTGAAGGCAACCACCAGCTGGAGAGGTAAGTTGGGATCTTGTGGATGCCTGGACACCATTGGTTGGGCCACTCAAGGCTTTGGGGCGTCAGATGCAGGGGTGTCTTTTGGTATCGGGTTTTTCTTACCAGCTCCGGACGCGGTCGTGGGGACCCTTCATATTGAGGCTGTAGGAGTTGTCTCAAAGCTTGAAGGATTGCTGGGGAGACCTCCTCGTGGTGTTGGGCCACTCAAACATGGGCAGTAGGCGTCAAGTGCAGATTGGTGCAGAATCGCTGAGCCGCCTGGAACCAGATTCAGTGGTTGAGTCTTGGCTTGAGCAAATCCTTTGCTCACTGGAAACAGAGTCTGTAAGGTGAGTACAGGGCAGGTCCTCCCGGCTCTGAGGGCTGCTGGCTGCTGCACATGCCCGTTTCTTCGCTGTAGACAGGTCGAAGTCAGAACAGGCCGGTAGGGCTGGGGCCAAAGCAGTAGGGGTCCCTTTCTTCCTAAGTCAGCCTGGTTCTTCTGCCCTTCTTGCTTCTTCCTCAAATCTGAGGAGGCAAGGTTCAGGGTTGCCCTTAACTACTAGACTTAGGGGCATTAAAGGGATGTGCAGGTCGGGACTAATGGGTCCCTTTCTTGGGGTGGGTACACCCCCTATTTGGCCACCCTCCAGTGGCATTATTCCTCTTCAATCTCAACAGTTCCCCATAGGGGATACTGTTGATAAGTTTTTTAGGGTGACTGCTCGTGGCGTAAATCATTTCCTGCCTGTGTGCTCACTTCACCTGTAAGCACGCAGGCAGTTAATTATTTGGACCTGAATGCATATATGGCAGAAGGATAGCTACACACCAGGCTCTATAGAAAATCCACCGCAGGGATTTCTACCCTCTACGTCACAAGCAGTCACCCGAAAAAACGCATCAACAGTATGCCCTATGGGGAACTGTTAAGATTGAAGAGGAATAACACCAGGGACCTGGAATTTAAAATGGCAGCAAAAGCCAGCATGGAACGCTTCAGAGTGAGAGGTTATAGTGAAGCAGTTCTCTCACACGCCTTACAAAGAGGCTCTATAGAAAATCAACCGCAGGGAATTCTACCCTCTACATCACAAGCAGTCACCCGAACACACGCATCAACAGTATCCCCTATGGGGAACTGTTAAGATTGAAGATGAATAACACCAGTGACCTGGAATTTAAAATGGCAGCAAAAGCCAGCATGGAACGCTTCAGAGTGAGAGGTTATAGTGAAGCAGTTCTCTCACACGCCTTACAAAGAGTAAACTCAACCCAAAGAGGGGAGTTACTTATTGAGCAAGACAGGCTTAGAGGGAAGAAGGCCAGTAAGTCCAACAATGGAAAGTTCAGAATGATTACCACTTTTTCTGACAATGCAGGACAATTAAAAAGGATCCTACAAAAAAACTAGCATACCCTTCTTTCTGACACGGTAATAGGGGATGATTTACCATCTAACCCCTTAGTAACCTTCAGAAAAGCCAGATCACTAAGAGACAACTTGGTTCATAGCTATCAGTGCATTGAGCCCACCAAGTTGGCTCTGAAAGCGTTCAACGGATTTTATCCATGTGGAAAGTGTAAGGCGTGTAAAAGAAGCAAACGTGTTTTGTCTTATACTGTTCCAGGGCTGACTAAACCCAAGAAAATCAAGAAGTTCCTAACCAGTACGACCCCCTACACTGTATATTGCTTTGTATGCCCGTGTGGGCTTAGATACATCGGCAGCACCATTCAACCTGCGAAATTTCGCTTAATAGAGCACATGAGTGCAATCGCAAATGATGATGAGGCATACCCATTTTAACAAAGAGCATAACCGCAACAGGGAGCTTTGACCATACTACTGTATGAACCATGTACCAGTTAATCCCAGGGGAGGAGATAAAATTCAGAGGCTGAGACGCTTAGAATATCGTTACATTATAGACTTACAGAGTAAAAGTCCCCATGGCCGAAACAGTAGTGAGGAGCTAGAAGTGCACTTGGGGAAGTAAATTACAATTCCTATATCTTGAGATGTCATCAGTGATGTTATGAGTGATGTCACTGACCATATCATGAGTGAATTAATATGTGAAAGTGAAAAGAGTATTGAGGAGAAGAAGGAGGCCAGGTGCAGCGCGAGAGAGTGTGAACTGCAGAGGCGCACACGCTGGGATACCGCGCTTGTGGATTACCTGTGTTAATCAGCCTACTGCTTGCGGAACCCGCTTCGCGGGTCCCGCTTCGTGAGGGAGCCGAACTTGAAGCTGTGTGGCCGGACTGCCTCTACATCATCGTCCTTCACCTGAGGAAGCATCTGTGGGTGACTGTGTGTGTGGGGCTGCGAGCGAGTGCGGGCGCAGGACTTCAAGTCCCAGGAGCGCCCGCCAGACCCAATTTGCAGCACCTGGGCCGCTCTCCCTGCATGCTCCTCCCCACCAGCGCTGCTTAAAATCCCTCCTCCTTGGCTGCTTGTTGGGACCCTGTTTTGCAGCGCACACGCTGGGATACCGCGCTTGTGGATTACCTGTGTTAATCAGCCTACTGCTTGCGGAACCCGCTTCGTGGGTCCCGCTTCGTGAGGGAGCCGAACTTGAACCTGTGTGGCCGGACTGCCTCTACATCATCGTCCTTCACCTGAGGAAGCGTCTGTGGGTGACTGTGTGTGTGGGGCTGCGAGCGAGTGCGGGCGCAGGACTTCAAGTCCCAGGAGCGCCCGCCAGACCCAATTTGCAGCACCTGGGCCGCTCTCCCTGCATGCTCCTCCCCACCAGCGCTGCTTAAAATCCCTCTTCCTTGGCTGCTTGTTGGGACCCTGTTTTGCAGCGCACACGCTGGGATACCGCGCTTGTGGATTACCTGTGTTAACCAGTCTACTGCTTGCGGAACCCGCTTCGCGGGTCCCGCTTCGTGAGGGAGCCGAACTTGAACCTGGGTGGCCGGACTGCCTCTACATCATCGACCTTCACCTGAGGAAGCGTCTGTGGGTGACTGTGTGTGTGGGGCTGCGAGCGAGTGCGGGCGCAGGACTTCAAGTCCCAGGAGCGCCCGCCAGACCCAATTTGCAGCACCTGGGCCGCTCTCCCTGCATGCTCCTCCCCCCTCACATCGTTTTGTATAAAGTCACTTGCTCAGGCCCGCGGCGCGGGAGCGTCCCGGGAGAAGCCCGGGACAAGGGAGGGCCCTCTGTGGCCCTCAGAGGCCTGAGGAGACTGGACTGGGCATAACCCCTTGATCGAATTCTTATTTCCTGTTTAAGTTTTAAATAATCCTTCTTTGCTCGTACAGATACAGTCGGTTGTTTGTTACAAATGTCATCCCCATCTCTAAGTGCAGGCACAGCCATGTCAGACAAGGCTGGGGACGTATCTATCGGAACCCTGGACAAATATTTTACAAAGTCAGTGGGAGATGTGCCCAAGGAAATTACTTTAGCAGAGCGACGAGCGGAACGCCGTCGCTCTGTAGAAAGTATGAAGACTAGGATAGTGCCACAATCACCTACACCAACTGCTCCTACCGATCAAGGGAGCCAAGATGGCAATGAAAGTCTACTATTACTGGATAGCCTGCCTCTAGTATTTAGAGACTGTCCTTCTACACCTAGTACTTCCCCTAAGCCAAACACAATTGGCCCCGTGCCCATCAAACACAATAGTACTCCTAAAACAACTACGGCACTGATCACTCCTGCACCCACGCCCTGCATGAATACATGGAACAGGGCAAAAAAGATAATTCCGCCACTTAGAAATTATGGCCCACCCCCTACTAAAAAAAGGCGGAAAAGGGGGGAACTCTTACAACAAAAACTGAGTCACTCAGATTTTGGCAAAAAGGCAAAGACCATTACTGGGAGTGACAAGGTGCTAATAGCGGCATCTGAGATCACAAATCCAATCTCCCCACCGTTAGCTACTCTACATACAGATGGGGAGGTCCGTTCTGTTATCCGCCCAGATGCCACCGTGTCCCAAGCAGCCCAAATCCGAGTCACATTGGAAAGTATTGAAAGCTTAATTAGGAGCTATTCCCTGGCAATTATAGAAAGATTGATCAAGGTGGAAGAAAGACTAGGGAAAATCGAGCAGGAACTGGGAAAGAAGGAAGTCCCTATTATATTAGCTGCAAACAACGCCACACATATTAGTACATTGCCTATCCATCCCACCACATCTGCCCCGAATCCTGTCCCAAATACGAACCCAACCAAAACGAAACCTATTGACAATAAAAACGATAGACAACCTCCGATTCTGCCAATATCCAAACCTGCACAAACTCCGGGTGCCTTAGCTAGCAAACCATCAAAGGACCTAGGCAATACATTACTGAAGAGGCCAATAAGGGATGCAGAAGGTACTAGGCACACGCAGGGGAGATCAAATAGGGCCCCACTTCCAGAACTTCCACCGGAAGCAGTACCTTTTGTCGTAGTCCTTACAGGGGTCCCTGTGCTGGAAGAAAACAAACAGGAAGATTATGCCCAACTGAAGAAAAGATCATTCACTGGCTTAGGTTAAATAGGCCAATCTCTAGTAACATCAATGGCGACATTGCACACGTTCGCCGCACACAGTGGTTGGGGGTAGACCCAAGGACATCGAGGGTGACGTGGTGGTAGTGAACTTCAGGGACCCCAATGCTGTTCACTTTATTCTAAACTGGCCCTCAGGCAACACCAACAATCGTATTATCCCCCGCCCATTGACATATTTCTATCCAAGATCAGTGGTGTTTCCATCCCACTACCATCCCCCTCAACCCAAGTAAATACAAGCTTATTCTACAACTTCACAGGACGCAAGGAACATTTCATATGCGCCATATCCCTTGCTGGTCCCAGATCCCTATGGGTGGAACCTTGTACCAACTAGGTCCAATTTTACCTCCAATAGGAGAATGGACCATTTAAATCCATTTACGCCATTAGAGACCATCAATAGGTATGACATTTTTAATGGCCTAGATGATTGTGATTGACGCCCTGTGAATGTAGGGAACGATGGAAGTGGAATCAACCCCATCAGTATGGATGGCATAGATGCTGGAGTGGAAGGGATGGGGACTCCTGGGGTTAACCTGCTAACCACTACAATACTGCCAAGTAGCCTGGCTGCAAGTCTAGAAACGGCAGTCCCTAGATCGATTGATAATATCCAGCGACCCATAGGGCGCGATGATCTCCCAGGCCCCATAAGTACACATGGGGATGGCTGCTTGCAACACAACTTGGCCCTAGTCTTATCTCCTACGGAGTTTGAAGATTTAGGATCCCTGGGTTATCGTCAAGATCAAGCAGCAGGAGCCACCCCCGGGTGTCAAACTGCAGTGAACATACTAGTGGCCAATATGGCATCAAGGGATGAAAGTGTTGGGGGGCAGTGCGGAAGAGGTCCTAATGCTCTAGGAGCTGTAGAAGAATTGCTGACATGTACGCTATCAACTGAGACAACAACATTGGTGGCCCAATCCGCAACCCTGGTCGATGGGATGGAGCCTCTAAAATTGGTCTCTTGGAATATAGCTGGAGTTTCAAAACATCTAAGGGACCCAGAATGGGCAGAATTCATTGATACCAACGATTTCTGTCTGTTGCAGGAGACCTGGGAGGTGGTAACACCCCATAGAATAGGGTTCAAATCTTTTGGAATAGGGGCCACCCCATCTAGGAGCGGAAGGCCAGCGGGGGGCCTATTAATTTGGGTGAAAGTTAATCTGAGGGTACAGATTGAGGTAGTAGATGCAAATTCCCCTGATATATTAGTGTTAAAGATCACCACATGCGAAGGGAAAAAATTCTACTTAATAAATGTCTACAATAGGCCAATACCTCTATCAAAAGAATCACCTACTTTAGCCAAATTAGATCTTTTTCTAAGTAGATTGGATGGCAAAGACGATCACGTCATTCTGGCTGGTGACCTAAATTGCAACTACGAACCCGTCCTGGGGCTTAGCGACGTTTTTGACGATGAGGACCAAGCGAACAAAATTCCTGCACTGGAGAACGCCAAACCGGTTAAATGTTCGATTTTGGCAGTCCAAATAACAAAACTATGTGCGGAGTACTGTCTCAGGGCTTGCAATGGACGGCTTCCGTCCGACATTCTGAAAAAAACAACTTTCAGGAGAAATAATTACAGGAGCAATTTAGATTTTGTGATAGTCTCTATTCCTATTTGGCAGTGCATCCTGGACCTCGAGGTAAAGGACAGGCTAGAAAGTGATCACTTTCCCCTGAGCCTTTCAATAGAAGCTTCCTTGTTCTAGGGTACATCACCAGCAGTTAATGGTGATAACATTGAGATACACGTCAGCAATAACAGACGAGCCCTCAAATGGCCATTCATATTGGACCACGGGGAGATCCTGGCTGATATATACCCACTTTTTGCAGGGTCCTTTGGTTCATTTATTGGTTCCCAAGTTTCAGAGGGAAGTCCTATTCATTTTATGTCACTGCACAAAACCTTTTTTAACGATTTAAAAATGCTAATTACTAAAATGCCCAAGAAAAACCAACAAAAGACACAGAATCTGTCCCATAATAAACCATGGTATGATGGAATCTGTAGGTAATCCAAAAGGGCTCTTATATCAGCTATTAAATCCAAAACTTTATCTGATATAAAAATAGCAAGGAATAACTACAAGTCTGTACAAAAGGCATCAAGAAAAATCTGGGAGGAAGCTATATGGGCCGATATGCTACTGGCTGTCAAGACCAATGACAGCGCGGGTTTTTGGAGGCTAGTAGCCAATGGGAACCATGTAGGGAGAGTGGCCAAGGACGTCCACTTGGACGAGCTAACATGGGTCAACCACTTCACCAACCTCTACAAAAAGTATGAGGATGCTGAAGCCGATGTGGATGTCCCTCGCTTCGAACACCCCACTGATTGCCTGGACTTTACACTAGCCGAAACAGAGCTGGCAATCAACTTAGTAAAGACTGGCAAAGCTCCAGGCCTAGATAAGATCCCTGGTGATTTATACAAACATGACTTAACTGTTTGGGCACCATATATAAATTACCTGTGCAACACGTTATCCCTTTGCCTAGATTTCCCTGAAAGTTGGAGGGGGGCCGAAATTGTTTTAATTTTTAAAAAAGGGGATCGGAAGGACCCCTCTAATTACCGGCCAATCAGCCTAATGGACATTCTCCAGAAAATTTACTCACGACACATATTAACTCGCGTCAGTGACTGGATAGAGGAGAATGCAATCCTAACAAAATTTCAAGCTGGCTTCCGTTGCAAAGTAAGCACAATCTACCAGATATTTAGATTTTGTTGTCTTTATTGGAAATATGTTCATATCAAAAGGGGACATTTATACGTTGCTTTCGTCGATCTGAGAGCAGCGTTCGATCTAGTGCCGCGCAATCTCCTATGGAAATCATTGAATGCTGTAGGATTGCCAAATAGCCTATTGGTCCAGATAAAAGAACTGCACGAAAGGAGTTTTGCGAAAATCCGATGGGGCCCAAACGGGGAATTGACCCAAAAAATCCCTATCGAGCGTGGCGTTCGCCAAGGCTGCGTATTGGCCCCTACACTCTTTTCACTTTTTGTGAACGACATCCCTACACACCTAGAAGGATGTATAAACGATTCACCTAAGTTGAATGGAGAAAGGGTAACATCATTATGGTTTGCAGACAATACTATCCTGATTTCCCAAACTAAAAAAGGACTCCAGGCACTACTTAATTCCTTTAGTGATTACTGTAGCAAGAAAGGTCTGGAGATAAATGGGAATAAGACCAAATGTATGACCCTTAATCCACCTAGAATAGACAAAGGATGTTTAACACTGGATGGCGTTAAACTAGAATCGGTCTCACATTTTTCCTATTTAGGGGTTACTTTAGATTCCAAATTCTGTTGGAGAGCCCAAAGGGAAAAAAGTAAGCTGGCATACATTCAGAATGTAAAGCCAATCCTTAGGAAACAAAGTTTGAGTACCAGTAAAGCTGTGTCCCCGGTAGTTGAGCTATTTAAATTTAAGGTCCAACCGGCAGCGCTATATGGCGCAGAGATTTGGGGGCCAGGGTCAAAAGACTCTTTTCGCATTTTGGACAACAATTTTATGAGGAGTCTGGTAAGGGTCCCAAGAGGCACTCCCCTAGTGCCTCTTGAATTGGATCTAAATATCAAAAGAACTGACCACTATACCATAATCCGCCCACTGATGCTCTGGGTTAGATTGTGGCGGGTGCCCGAACTACAGGATTATAGGGATGGCCTAAAAGAAATCATGGAGTATGGTAACTCATTAACTATCCCATGGCTAAAACATGTTAAAACTTGGATCACTGAAATAGGTTTAAACCACTTCTGGGAGAATCCGGAACACTTACCATCCAATCCAAAATTAATACTAAAAAGGGCATTTTGGAGTTTCATGGTTAACAAAGTAACAAATGTTTCGGCGGCTGGAACCTTGGTAACAAATTTTCTCAGCTTCAAGGACGAGCCACTATTTGAGACCTTTCTTGATGAGATAGAGCCCCCACTTGCCAAAACCTTATTCTTAAAACTTAGGTATGGTAATCCCTTGACCAAAACAACTTTAGCACGATGGTCAAGGAGGCCGAATGTTCCTCCCTTGGAGGCTGGTGAATTTTGTGCCATGTGTGATTGCAGCCAGATTGAAACTGAGACTCATATGTTTTTTTTCTGCCCCGCGTATGCATCGCCCAGAAGAAGATGGATTAAACCACTATGCTTACTGTTAGGTCTGAGATCATGTAACCAGGCCATAAGAATACTTAAAACTAATACAAACCAAGTAATAATATTTAGTGTCAGTCGATTCTTACACTCAATCTTTTTCCTAAGGAAAAAAAAGGGGCAACAGTTATAAATGAAGTATATCCCTAAAAATAGAATTAGAAGGCAACCTATTTACTAATGGGGGATACTTACTATACTCTAAAGGTTGTGCTTAGTTTCATTTTTGTAAGATATGTATATCTATTGAAGGTTGTGTCTAGTTTTATTTGTGTAAAATATGTAACAATGTTAAAAATTAATGTATGGAATTGTGCTTGACTCTTTTATGGCATTCATGCCGAAATAAAGAAAATTTGATTTGATTTGATTTAAAATGTGATGTCATCAGCAGTGGATTGCGGGAGCGCGAGTTATAGTTAGCTGAACTTACTATAACGGGGGAATTTCAATGGTTTTGTATGAGTGAAATGTCCAGCTAACTATAACATGTGTGAAACCTATGGTTTTTTCAGTAAATCTCTAAGGTTTTTTGAATGCTAATTCCTAACTATAACGTGTGTGAAACCTATGGTTTTTCAGTGAATCTCTTTTTTTTTTTATTTGCAAGGATAAGCAACATATACAGGTCAAAGATTTCAGAAATTGCAAAGTAAATGTAGTCAGTCAACGCACAAAAAAAATTTAGCAACAGAAACATTGTAGATACAGTGCTTACAAGAATTGTATCTAGACCCACTCCGTGATAGGAGCCCATATCTTTTCTCCCATAACCCTCCTCCTTATCCCTTTAGTTCTATATACAGCCAATTCCAAATTATACATAGACAAAAGTCTTTCCCGCCAATTAAAAAAGGAAGGCGGCTCGGGGTTAATCCAGTCTTTGGTGATACACGCCCGAATTACAGCCTTAGAAATAAACAGAAAACATTTTGTAGCTTTAGGCCTTGGCTGTTCAATCATTCCGGAGCCGCACCCAGTCAGTACCAGCTCACCAGTTTTGCTAATAGTACGTCCTAAAATCAAAGCCAAAAACTTTTCAATGTTCAGAAAAAATTCAGAAAGCCTAGGGCATAAAAAAAACATATGGAGCGCATCCGCAGCATATAGGCCACACCTGTTACATTTTGTACCTGTGGTCGAGCTCCATTTAGAAACCCTACTTGGGGTATAATATAAATCATGTATGGCCATAAAGTGTTGTGAGCGCATCCTTCCAGTTATAAGGACTCGATTGGCGAGCACTATAGATTCCTGTATATTAACTCCGGGAACCCCAAGCTTGGTTGCCCATTTACTTTTACAATTTTCCAGATCATCCGGAAATTCTTGAATCAAGCAAGAATAATATAAACCAATTGAAGTCTTTTTCAACATATATTCGATAACGGGAATTTTAATCATTTCTTGTTCGGATACTGAATTAACGGACAATAAGAATTTCAAAGTTTTTTTAAATGCTAATTCCTAACTATAAAGTGCCTAAAACCTATGTTTTTTTTAGTGAATTTCAAAGGACTTGTAAATGACAATTTTTAAATGTATTAATTGTTATATTTATTTGTTTTGATACTGATATACTACATTTTTTTAAACTATTTATTTTTAGATATTTTATTGTTTAAATATCATTATAATTACATTATCCATTTCATTAAAAAATATACTTTCTCAGAATTAATTACTTTAGTTTAAATACTTTGCAAATAACCAATAGACTTTTAAGTACAGTAGTTTCAGTTGTTGCAATGCGCAACACAATTTCAGACACAATGCAACGTTGAGCTCAATGTGAATTTCTAGTCAAATGCAATTAGTTACTTTTTGGATTACTTTTCTAACCACAGGACTGAATCCTAGATTCAGTCCTGGGACTTCTCCTGTAAACAGTTGAGTAAAAGCGTTTTGGTTACAGTAGTGATTTTTAAGGAATATTATTGTATTTTAAAAGTTGACACTTAGAAACTTTTTCAAATAGAATCACCAACGTTATCCTATGGGAGGAAATTCACTTATCAGGTAAGTAGTGTTAACGTTACTTTTTTTTTACACTTGATCCAGCACGGGTGCATCTCCTGTAACCAGTCGAAAGAATGCGTTTAAGTCATACAGGCAATTTTTAAGGAATATTTTTAGTTTGTGAAAATAGACACTTAAGGCCAGATGTAGGTAATTCAATTTTACCGACTCTAAAATACCGAATCATACCGATTCGGTATTTTGAAATCGGAAAATGGAATGTAGGTAAAAAATACAGATTGGGTAATATTCGGATATTCAGGATCGGTATTTACGAATCGGTAACACCCATTCAACCCTATGGACCTCCAGGCCCATAGGAATGAATGGGAATTACCGATTCGGTATTTACCGATTCAGAAATACGAAACATACCCAATTGAGCCTGTCAACCAATCAGGAACACCTACCACCCCCCCCCCCCCCCCACCAAAGCAACAGAGGAACCAACCAATCAAATGCAGCTACCCCACCCCACTCCCAGGAAGTGGCCACACCAATGCAGGTGCAGAGCAACTGAACAGCATTGAGAGCACTGAGACACTGAGGAACAGGCTGCCCAGAGCTAAGCTGAGCTGCAGAATGGAGTCACAGGATGCGCAGAAGGAAGGAGCTGAGCGCAAGAGGAAAGTCAAATTCAGCACAGCTGAACTGCAGGTGCTGGTGGAGGAGGTGGTGCGACACCACACCCAGATCTTTGGCAAGCAGTCTCTGCATGTTGCAGAGTCTGTTAGAAGGAACACCTGGCTGGGGACCCAGTCCAAGGTTAATGCCATTGGGGTCACAACCAGGGACAATGATGACCTGAAAAAAAGATGGTATGATCTTCGGATCATAACAAAAAAAAGCTTGCAGCCCAGAGAAAAGAAGCTGGTGCCACAGGTGGAGGAAGGAACTGTGCACTGCACTTACTGACCTTAAACTGATGGTGGAGTCCACCCTGGAGCCAGAGAATGTCCATGGGATAGGGGATGCTGACAGCTCAGCCATAGCTGCAACAAAACAAGGTAAGCTGCATGGACATAAATCCCCACCCCTTTCCCTGTCCCCCTTCCCCAATGTGGTAGTGTGCATCACACTCCAGTACAGGTTTTAGGATTTACCGGCAATGCATCAGGGGAGACGTAGTAATTGAAACATATATCAATACAGTCATCACAGAAAACAGCAAGGCATGCCACACACTACATCCAGAAGCAGTTGAGAACTATGCAATTGTGTGACTTGAATGTGATTTAATAATGACACACAGGTGTACATCACCACTGAGCCAATGTCATATCTGTCCACAGAAGAGTCATTGCGCAGTACAGCGCAGGAAAGGGAGAAGAGGGCACTAGCAACAGAGCGAGGACGCAGCTAAAGGTGCAGGTCAAAGCACTGTACTGCCACCCACAGCGCAGGCAGCAACAACACCTGAGCGACCCACCACAGCCTCTGTCACCTCTGCTGTTTGACTCGCAACAGTTGGAACTACCATCACTGTCACCCACACCAACCTCAGAGTCATTAGTACTGGTAAGGCCAAGGAGGCATGATGTTCCCCCTCTCCGGATTCTGGAGACGTCCGATAAGGATGATGGGGAGGGTGACACACACACAACTCCATCTGAGGCAGACAACGCAGGACAGCAGAGTGCATCTGGAGCTGTGCGTACTGGTGCCAGAGGCCGGAGGGTACGGGAGAGAGGCGATGGCGAGGTGGAGAGGGGGTTTTCTGTGGTCTTGAGGCCACCATGGTCAAAGTCCAGCGCCTGCAAGCAAAGGGCATATTAGCAGTACAAAGACAGGTGCGCAACTTGAATCACAGGATGGGCAACATCGACCGGGGAATGGGCTCTATGGCACAGAGCATGCAATCCATGGCAGAGTGAATGAGGGACATGACACAGTGCGTGATGGATCTCTGTGAGAGACTAGACTCTCACCACTCAGAGTGGCGCCGGGATAGACAGCGCATGCGCCAACAGACAAAGGCCATGAACCGGCTTGCCACAGCAACTTACCTGCTATGTCGGCGCTCTGTCGCCATGCAAGATGACATTGTGCACTGCTGCACGGATTTGACGAGGGGGATGGGGAGAGTTACCTCGGCCATGGAGCTACTACTCACTAACCAGGCAGCCACTGCTGGGGACACAGGTGTCGGGGAGACAGAAGACTCTACCAGCAGGAGTAGCTGTAGCACTCCTGTTCCTGACATTCGAAGGAGCAGCAGGCGCTAACCTGCTGACCCACGCTCCACTGCCACCGTTGCCACCCAGCCTTGTGCATCCCGCACTGTTGTGCGTGGGCGCAAACAATGAGGATGCCCAAAACCCACAGGACATGTCACGGTGAGGCAACCTGTGACCACCCAGTGGGGTATTCAGACATTGAGGTACCATGGTGTGCTATCAGTAAATTGCCATAGTGTCCATTAAACTACGTCATTCAAATACAAAGCCTAGCTGTGTCTCCTTACTTACTTAGAAATAGCTGCGTGTGATCTCTGTCTGTCTCAGTCTCCCATCTGTGGCTTGCGCTGCTCCTACTGCACAGGGCTCTGGCTGTTCAGTTCCAACATCAATGTCCTCATGATATGTCATTTCCACTTCTGTGCCTTTCTTGGTGGCAAGGTTGTGCAGCATGGCACAGGTCGCAATGATCTTACAGCAGATGATAGGAGTGTACTGCCGTGCACCTCCACTCTTGTGGAGGCAGCGGAACCTGCTTTTTAGAAGTCCAAATGTGCGCTCTACAACGCTGCGTGTTGCTCTGTGTGCCAAATTGTAACGCCTCTCACTCCTGGTAGATGGATTAAGGTAGGGGGTGAGCACGAAGGAACGCACAGCTAAGCGCTATCGCCTAGGTGGAAAAGAGAGTGCCATTAGTTACATACTCATCATACATCCATCTGCAGTTACTATCAAGGTGTGTCACAGTTATTTACCTAGCAGGTATCCATCTCCAAATTCTCCAGCAGCAAGACGTGTGTAGATCCCACTGTTCTGGAATATGTAGGAGTCGTGGGTGCTCCCAGGGAATTTGGCCACAATGTCTGTTATGATGTTTCCTGCGTTGCATATCACCTGCACATTGATTGAGTGTGTTGACTTCCGGTTCCTTTATATGTATTCTGTGGCTGCAGGTGGGCAGATTGGAATGTGAGTGCCATCTATGCAGCCTATGACGGGAGGGAAGTGTGCCAGTTGATAAAAATCATTTTTGGTCTTCACCAGTTGTGCTTGTGTGGCAGGGAAGCTAATGTAATGATGCATTCTCTGCATCATGGCCTCCAGGAACTTCCTGAAGAAACGGGATAAGCAGCTCTGGGGCACCCCACCTACCGCAGCAATGACACTCTGGTAACTCCCAGAGGCCAGGAGGTGTAGGCTACACAGCACCTGCACATGGGGTGGGATGGCGTGCGCCCTTGGTGTTGGGTGCTCCAGGAGTGGGTGCAGGTCCCTGATCAAGTGCAGGATGGTTTGTGGGTGAAGCCTGTACCTTTGCAATATCTCTGGCTCAGTGAGTTGGAAGAGCGTAATCCTCTGCCTGTAGACTTGCTCCTCCCTTCTCCAGACCCTCTCTCCTGCTGCCTGTAGCCGTAGCCACCTTGCAATGACATAGAATGCCGCCATACTGGTCAAACTGTTGCATTTTGGGTCCTTTTTTATAGCCTACACCTGGTTACCACCTGCTTTCACTCCATGGTAAATAGCGACCTTAAATACCGAATTTCAATGAATTCGGTATTTTTGAGCTTTCCTACATCTCAATGGTCATTTTTTACCATTTCTTATTTACCGATTCGGTTGATTAGAATTCGGTAAATTAGAATTCGGTAAATTAGAATTCGGTAAATAAGAAATCTGTAAATTCCGAATCGAAATAATACCGACTCGTATTTACCGAATCAGTATATTTTTTGGCTCCTACATCTCAATTAGCCAATTCCGTTCGGTAATGGCCGAAATTCGGTATTTTCGGCCATTACCAACCGGTATTTGCCTACCTACAACTGGCCCTGAGAAACTTTTCTGTTAAAAATCAGACAATGGATTCCTATGGAAGGAAATACAAGTTACTGGTAAGTACGCTTAGAATTACTTTTCAGGGTAAGTGCTGGGCTAAAAGATGCAGCACTGGGTTCTCTCCTAATAACAGGTGAGTAAATCGGAATTCGTAGTTCTGCTGATTTTATAAGAATATTTGTAAGTTCCAAAACTCCACACTTAGAAACTTTTCTGGTGAAAACCACACAATGGATTCCTTTGGAAGGAAATACAAGTTACTGGTAAGTACGCTTAGAATTATTTTTCAGGGTCAATACTGGGGTAAAAGATGCAGCACTGGGTTCTCTCCTAATAACAGGTGAGTAAATCGGAATTCGTAGTTCTGCTGATTTTATAAGAATATTTGTAAGTTCCAAAACTCCACACTTACGGCCAAATGCATCATCCCGGCCGTTTGCGAATTCCAAATTGCGAAAAATAGCGAATCGCAATTCGGAATTAGCAAAACGGGATGCATGAATATTTTAACATAATATTTGCGATTCGGTAAAATTCGCATTTTTTACCGATTCGCAAATATTATGCGAATTCTAATTTGCTAATTCGCATTTCCCATTGATTCCTATGGGCCAAAAGGCCCATAGGAATCAATGGGAATTGCGAATTTGCAAATTAGAATTTGCATAATGTTGATGCATTCCATGGGTGCAGGGGGAGGTCCAAAGGACCCCCCCCCCCCTGCACCCCTGAAATGTATTTTGAAGTGGATGTTTCACACACACATGTCCTAAGGACATGTGTGTCTGTAACATGCAAGTTAAAAAAATTCATTTTTTTGTTTTTTTTTTAATTTTCGCAAATTAACACGAGGGTCAACCTCGTGTTAATTTGCACTTCCAATTTCCATTTTCGCAATTTTTAAAATAATGACGCATTCCATTTAAGGAATCGCACAAATGCGATTCCTTAAATGCATTCGCATTTTTTAGAAATGCTAAAAAATGCGAATTGTGCAAACAACTTTGATGCATCCCACAAATGGTTTTTGCATTCGCAAACGGCCGATTTTACCGATTCGCACCGTTTGCGAATGCAAAAACCAATGATGCATGTGCCCGTTAGAAACTTTTCTGGTGAAAACCACACAATGGATTCCTTTGGAAGGAAATACAAGTTACTGGTAAGTACGCTTAGAATTATTTTTCAGGGTCAATACTGGGCTAAAAGATGCAGCACTGGGTTCTCTCCTAATAACAGGTGAGTAAATCGGAATTCGTAGTTCTGCTGATTTTATAGGAATATTTGCAAGTTCCAAAACTCCACACTTAGAAACTTTTCTGGTGAAAACCACACAATGGATTCCTATGGAAGGAAATTCAAGTAACGGGTAAGTACGGTTAAAATTACTTTTCAAGATCAGTACTGGGCTTAAAGTTGCAGCACTGAGGTCACTCCTGATAACAGGTGAGTAAATCGGAATTCGTAGTTCGGCTGATTTTAGAGGAATATTTTAAAGTTCCAAAACTCCACACTTAGAAACTTTTCTGGTGAAAACCACACAATGGATTCCTATGGAAGGAAATTCAAGTAACTGGTGAGTTCGGTTAAAATTACTTTTCAGAATCAGTACTGGGCTTAAAGTTGCAGCACTGAGGTCACTCCTGATAATAGGTGAGTAAATCGGAATTTGTAGTACATCCAGTAAACGCCACAGAGCTGCGTAGCAGAAAGATGTAAAAAGGGTACGGCCTACACCACCTCTCTGCAACACAGCGCAGTGGCGCTTCCTGGAAGCACCTGGTGGGTACTTGGCCCCCATGGTCCCTCAAGTTTGAAATTAAATTTTTTCCCCAACTTAAAACGCGCCACAGGGCGTGTTTGCACACATCACGTCAGGCCCCTCCCCTCCCTTCACCACTGTGTAAACGCGCCCTGTCACCGTTCTAAGTTGAGAGATTAAGTCCCCTTCAATCCTAAGGGTCCCTAGGGTGAAACTAGCCCACTAGGTACCTCCAGTAAGCGCCACAGAGCTGCATTGCAACGAGGTGTAAAAAGGGTGGCATTCCCATAGTCGAGTCTGGATAGCACCAGTGATTGGGTGGCTTGTTTGAGGTCGTTGGTTGCGGTGAATGGTTTTATTTTGTTAAGTAACTTCAGGTTGACGAAGGCACTCTTTGCGGAGTTCTTGATGTGATTGGCCATGTCGAGTTTTGAGTCTAGGGTAATTCCTAATGATTTAACGGAGTGGGTCAGAGTGTGATTGCCATTAAGAGCATCCAAAGCTTTTAGCCATTCTGAAATATGAGGGTTCTCCTCTTTGTTGGAGATGAGGAGTATTTCGGTTTTGTCTTGGTTGAGTTTTAAGTGGTTAAGCGACACCCAATGTTGGATTTATTTTAGAGTGGCATTTAGTCTGTGAATGTCATCAATGGAGGAGGTTTCAAGATAGATTTGGGTGTCATCTGCATAGAGGTGGAAAGGGATGTTACCCTTTTTGAGTAGGGTGGTGAGGGGTTCCATGTATATGTTGAACAGTTGAGGTGAGAGCACTGAACCTTGGGGGACGCCCCTGTTGACAGGGTGTAGGTCGGAGTTAAAAAAAAGAAAATTGACTTCGACGGTATTGTTCTCGTTCGGTACCTCTCTACTCGATACAAACTTCCATCTCGAATCAGTCGTCGACGCGGGCCGCTGGGCCTTTTCGATGCCACGTGAGCCAACCGTCGATGAAAAGAAGCCCTTTCAAAACGCAGAAGCCGAGGACGAGGGAGGATGCGAGAACTATTCGTGGCCTAATGGAAGTTCCATTTACCCCTCATCCCTATCGGCTCATGGGGCATTAACCCCTGCTTGTGACAGCCCACTATTCAGGAATACTGATAGGACTGTACACTATAGGAATTAATACATACCACATAGGTATAGATTATCTTCACCTGTATATACACATTGCACATACTGTGAATCAACATTAGTGAGTGACAGAGGGATCAGACCCCGTCCTGACGAAGAGGCGTTCTGCCTTGAAACATGTTGACGTCACTAGGAGATTAAGCTCATTGTCAAGCCTATCAGTCTCCGCTACACCTTTTTAACAATACCAGCTCGTGACTAATAAATAGTTTTTTGCTTTCACAAAGCCAGGTATCATTTTAGATTCACTTTTCCAAACACCCCTGACCCTACCTACACTCACTCCAATTCACATAGCACTCACAATTATTCAAGGTGCTCCGCGTAGTCGCTAGTCGTAGCACGCCCCGTCCCGCAGCGGAACGGGAAGACCCCGATGATGAAGCATGACACCAAGGGCCCTTTTGGTGTGTGAGGGATATTTTAACAAACACTGTGTATGCCAACAATATCTGGACTCACAGTTAACTACTTGAGGTTGGACCTTTTTGATTATCTGAACCATTTACTGGAGGAGGGTGCGTCCACCTTGGTGCTGATCAGCACCACCTCTTCACTCCCTAATTTTGATTTTTGTTGTTTCCTAGGGAATATTCCTCTCGAAGACATCTGTAAGGCAGCCACATGGTCCACCATACACACTTTCACTAAACACTACTGTTTAGACGTGCAAGCAAAACAGCAAGCTGCTGTAGGCCAGGCTGTCCTCAAAACTCTTTTCCAAAGTGCTGCAGCTGGCACAGGTGGCCACCGCTAGAGGAGATACTGCTATTCAGTCTATGCACAGATATGAATTCAGCAGCCCATATGCCTCGAACGGAATATGCTACTTACCAGTATGCATTGGTTCTTGGCATGTAGGGCTGCTGACATTCATATCGCCCGCCCTCCTCCCCGGCGCCTGTCGCAGCTGCAGCATTATCTCTAGCATGGACATCTCTTACTTTCCTATCTCCATCTCTGCCACAATGGCGAAAAACAATCTGAGCATGGAGAGGAGGCCCATGCCCACTGTAGTCCAGGGGAGGAGTCACCTATCTCGTGATACTTCGAAGACTCTTCCAGGACAACAAAGTGCAATCATCCGGACCCAACACTAGGCGGTGATCTATGCACAGATATGAATGTCAGCAGCCCTACATGCCAAGAACAGATGCATACTGGTAAGTAGCATATTCCTTTTTGGTCAGTTCGGTGGGAATTGGGTCAAGGATGTGAGAGGCTGGTTTGGAGATGGAGATCAGTTTGAGGATCTCGGTTTCCGGGATGGGGTTGAAGTACCGCCAGGTTTTTGTGGGGTGCTTGCATTCGAGGTTGATGTTGATGTCCAGTGAGAGCTCCAGCTTGGTGATTTTTTCTTCGAAGAAGTTGGCGAAGTTTTCACACATGTCTTTGGAGGCCTGTAGGGAGAATTCCGGGGGTTTGGAGGTTTGTTGTTTGATGATTTTGAACAGTTCGTTGTGCCTGTTTTTTGCGTTGTCCAGTGCAGCGCAGAAGAAGGTGGATTTTTCACTGCAGATGTGTTTTTTGCATTTCTTTTGGGCTGCTTTGAGTTGTTCGGGTAGGCTTGAGGAGGGGTTTCTCCTCCATAGTCTTTCTGAAGCTCTTAGTTGTCTTCTTTCGTTGTTAATGTCCGTGTTGAACCAAGATCTGGATGGGATGTTCCTGGTTTTTTTACTTTTGAAGGGGGCTACTTGATCTAGATTGGATATCATATTTGTGTTGTAGTGGGCGGTGACTTCTTCTAGTTGGTTGCTTACTTAATTTACTAACCTACTGTTTACAATTGCGTTTTCCCTAATATTACCCATCTCCCTGAATCCCTTCTTCAATGAAGCTGAATATTGCTAAATAAATTCAGAATCAATTATCATGTCTTGTGTATAAAAAGAAAAACTGTATTTTTGTCATTGCTCTGAACTAAATATGTAAAGTCCATTCTGCTGAAAAAAAGGAGTTGTTGTTAGGGGTGTTTAACGTGAGTGAGAAGGTTTCCCCCCAAAATGACTCCATTTGTCATGGTAAATATTTTAATCAAAAAGCCACCAAAGTATGTTGATGTTTGTGAAACCATCACACAGGCCCTAAATCACAAGCAGATTGAACTATGGCAAAGTATTCTACACTGACATCCCAACTCATCTTCTTCACAGACTTCAAACCATCCAAAACCCTGCCGCCAGACTTTTTCTTGTCCCCGAGCTCCCGTGCCAAGCCCGCACAACATGACTCATCACAGAGCTTCACTGGCTCTTCATCCAGGAGCGCTGACAGTTCAGACTTCTCACACATGCATTAAAATCACTACACAATACGGGACCTGCATATGTTAGTCACCGGCATCACTTCCACCAATCCACCAGACAGCTTCGCTCAGCATCACTCTCACTCTCACACATACCCTGCATCCACAGAAGCAGAACAGGAGGTCGATCATTCTCCTACCAATCCGCCAAGTCCTAGAATGACTTCCCCAACACATCATGGCCTCCTCCTCACTTTTTGAACTCAACAAAAAGTTGTAGACCTGGCTATTCAATTAGTCTTCTTGCTGGACCATCGAGACTGCCTGTGTTCATGCCCAGCCTCACCACACACTTACACTCACCTACTCAGCATTTGGATACCTTCACGGGTGACAAGCAGCTCTCCATAAGTCCACTTTACATTACATTACAATCTTCATAATGGTAATGCCACCAGACATGATGACAGGCAAGTCAGTCAAGGTTGGATGTGTTTCGCCCACCATATCTACCAGAGTCTGCATCCCTGACCTTGGTGGAGCTGGAGAAATCGCCACCGGTGGCAAATCCGCCACCTAGGGTAAGCTAAGTAGGGCGGTTACCCCCCTGGAATGAATGAGGAATCCACCCATTCTTGGGCATTCTAGGGTTCTTACAAAACAATAGATGGGTGAAGGGTCCCAGGGATATGTTTAAAGACCTGCGCGGACACAATCCCCAATCCAATATACTACAAAAAATACTATCTGTGGGTCTAATACCCTCCCCTAGAGACTTATAGGGGGGAGAAGGTCAGAGACAACTGTATTGCAAACAGGCAATATTACGTGTATTTAGGAAAAAGGAGAGCCCTATTTAAGAGGACGGAATCCCATCACCCACCGAGGTGGCATGCTTCATCATTTGGGATCTCCTCTTGGTTGCAAGGCTTAGTGCAACCAAGGGCTGCAACCCCCTCACTCGAAGGGAGGAGCTCATGGATGTTTTCTATTGGGTCAGCTGGTCTCATCTCCTAAGATCTGAAAAGCATGAGCGATGTTTTCAAAGGTGGGTATAATGCGGTGCGAAAAAGGATGTGTAAAGTGATGCTAAAATTGACTACCAAACGAAAAAAAGAACTTTAATAATTAGTGCTTGGTGTCAAATGTTAAAAACACTGCAACCGCACCCTGAAAAAATAATCATACGTGTTGGTCTATTTGGAGGGTCTACGTGTTTCAGCCATTGTGATCGACCTTCGATCTTGGCCTTCCTCAGGACCTAGATCGTGATGCTACTGCAATTGTGTGTAAAAAAGAAAAGAAAATACCAACTGAGTAGGTGGAACAATACAGCCTACGGTCACCTGTGGTCTTCTTTCTGAAGAATCTACAGGATAAGTCTTGCCACCTGTGAACGAAGAGACATAGTGACTTACTACAAAATATTAACAAAATTGCCTTGAAAATTACACGAACGAATGCTCTGAAAATAGGAACTTAATCACCGTCAATGCTCCCATCTTAGAATTTATTCAAACTGTAATTTTGTTAGAAAGATTCTCTTACCCAGAAATGTATGGGTAGACTCCTCAGCACTCCAGGCAACAGCTCAGGGCGTGAGGCACCCCTCTGTTTAAAAGAAAAAAGCTGCAGTCATGGATTTTGTCAATGGGCCATAATTTATATGCGTTTTAAAAGTAACTCAAAGAATTCTTACACGTTCAACCAGCATGGATATGTTATTTATGGTGACACTACTGCAGCCACTCAGTCCTTAAAATGAATACCCGGTTTAGATTGCAGCCCGGTTCTAATTATATGGTACTGTGTGCACTTGTACCAACTTGTGTAGAGGCACATATTTAGTGTGACCGACATTATTAGAACAGGCACAACCAAATGATGTACATGCTTCTCCAGAGTGGTCCTTGTATCTAGAAGCAAGCTCATCATTCCCATCCTGTATCAAGCTACCTGCCGAGTAGGAAGACGTCTAACAAGAGGCTGTGGTAGAAGATGTATAAATACCGACAGATAGCGAGAGTGGTAATCAGTGTATAAATGCTAACTACTAGCAAACGAGACAAGAGTGTATGAGTGTTTTAAATGCCATGAAAACGAGTGGCCCTCGCAGTTTAAAACCACATCAGTGGCAAAAGAGTGTATTTCCACTTACCTTTCCATCGGTACCCCAGACTGTCTTCTGGCTGTCCTGAACGGTAACCGACTGGGGAGTGCTCGCCCCTTTTAAATCCTGTGTAATTGAATAATTGGGTGCCGCTGCATATCCTTGAACGCGGGCTGGTGTCGCTCATTTCTTACGTCATTGCGGCGTTTCAAGAAAGTATGCAGAATAATGGGATATTTAGTTGCGATAACACATACTAAGACTCGCATTCACTCACCAGAAACAACTGTTGCATGTATTCTGCGTCATTACCGTGTCTGGAAGAGGAACAACTAAAGGGAATTGTAGTTCAAAGACCAAACCTCATTGACGATAGAAATGCTGATAAAATGCCATTAGTTGGGGGGTCGCTAGATGTATCTGTGTATCATTTGTGATATATGCCCAGAAAATAAGCCACATATTTACTTAAAAAGCGTGAATAAATGTGAATAAATTAAACCTAAAGAATGGGGTCACATGTACTGGTCGTGGATCTCCATAACCCCTTGAGTGCATCCGTATTGGATTGTAAACGGATGCAGATTGATTGACTCTCCATACATGTTAAACTAAACACTTTTGGCGGACTACAAAAATGGACGAGGATCATGGGGGTTGTGGTTTTGTGAATCACACGCGCCCATGGTCTAAAGAAATCGTGTGTCTTTGGTTTCCTTCCTTGTAACAACCAGTTGTATCCCCCATTAGTCCTGATCTAGGGATAGCTGATTTGTAGTTGTTGTTAGTATGATATTACTCGTGTCATGACCCATGGCAACTTCACTGGAAAATGTGCCCTAGTCAGATGGTATCTATTTATAGTAGAAGGGCAGTCTTAAACCTTACAGCAATGTCCACGGAATATCGTCATTCAGACCGATAGTGTCGCTGTGAAGTTTATGAACCCATCGTTGCTCTTTTCTAAAGAGAAACTAGGCGATATCTGTAACATGAGGAGGAACAGAGGGTTGTTCAAGCATTGTCCCTCTCAACTCGTTGGCTATCTGTTGTTTGACCAGAAAATGGTTAGTTAGTATTGTGGATTGTTTTCTGCACCGGATGGTGCTTTTGTGTTCAGGAATACGTTGTTTGACCTTTCTAGTCATCATTCCAACGTAGTTCAATTGGCACGGACAGGTGATTAAGTAAATAACTCTTTTGCTGTTGCAATTTGTCTGTTTGGTCTGTCACCATGGTCTTGCGGTCCCAATATCGACCTCCGTGTTATGCTTCGTTTGGGGACAGACTGCGCACATGCCACACGGATAGTGTCCTTGGACAGCTAGTAGATTTCATAGAGTCTCTTGTCTCGTTGGTATGTCCATCTTTGGTCAGGTATGTATCAGGCAATCACGTAGATTAGAACTCCTCTTGAAAGAAAACAATGGAGGTGGTATGGTCTCCTTACCCACATTTGGGATATGCCAATGTCTCCGTACACTCTCCTGGAAATTATTGGACAAAGTACTGAACGTATTAACAAAAGTGAGTCTCATCATAAGTGGTTTCATGACAGATGGTTCTGAGAGTGTTTCACGGTTTTTATTCAATGCTCGTTTGTATGACTGATGTACCAGCTTTCTTGGATAGTTCCTCTCACCAAGATTGCGAGACAAAATGCTGGCATGATGTTCATAGCTGGCTTTCGAGGAACAATTCCTGTGAATGCGGAGGAATTCACCAAACGGTAAATTTCCGCGAAGCGACTTGGGATGGAAGCTCTCAAATGTCAGTAATGAGTTCCTTGCCATAGGCTTGGTGTACAGTTCGCTTTCCAAACCCCTTGAAGGGGGGAAAATCCGAAGATCCAAAAAGGGCAGGCTGTCTTTCCTATATTCCACTGTGAAATTGAGGAAATCATTTCTCATATTCAGCCAGGTGTGGAATTCGCAGATGGTCCTCACATCACCCCTCCAGATGACAAAATGCTGTTTCCATAGAACAATGAAACATTGTTTATGTGCACCGTACCTTACTTTGCTCTTGTATCTGATGTAACTCGTAATGAAACAATCCTAAATGTAAAGCCCACTGATACCCTCTTGGGTCATGTTCGCGCTATATAAAACTTTATAAATAAATAAATAAAATAAATAAATTCTCACCAGTGAGTATGTGCTGTTGCTCAAAGAGATGAACGTACAGGTTTGCCAGACTAGGGGCAAAAACGCTCCCCATCGACGTTCCCGATATTTTAAGGTAGATGTTGTCTTCAAATTAAAAAAAAATTTCAGTCATAGCTAACCTAGCACACTCCATGATGAAATGGACTGGTGTAATTGTCTCCATCGGTCTATTGTCCAGAAGTAATCTTATGGCATCCAAAGTTTCTTCTTAAGGGATACATGTATACAATGATTCGGCGTCGAATGAGACGAGAAAGTCCGTTGCAACATTGAACTCAGTCTCCGGAAGGAGTTTGAGGCTGTCTTTGGTGTCCTGGAGATATGTTGGCATATCTTTCACCAATGGTCTTAAAAAGTAGTCAACAAAAGTGGACAATGGTTTCAGGAGAGAGTTAATCCCCGATATAATCGGCCTGCCTGATGGTGGTCTTTGTGCCTTATGAATCTTCGGAAAAGCATAAAAATATGGCATCACCGGATATGGAGTGGTAAGAAAACTCGCTTCTTGTGCAGTTACCCAACCTTCAGCTTTGGCTTCTTCTACCAGGTGACGATTTCCTTGGTCAATCTGTCTGTAGGGTCAGTATGAAGTTGGCGGTAGAACCGGATGTCTGACAGTTACCTAAGGCACTCAGTGCGATAGTCAGAGGTGTTCATAATGTCTATCACTCCGCCGTTATCTGCCGGTTTTATTATGATAGAAGAATCCTTTGAAAGGGTTTCTAGAGCTCTTTTTTCATTTGATGGCAAATTTTGGTACTGCCAGTTTTGTTAAGGTTTCATAGTGGTGATATCGTTTTTCACTGCTTTTTCAAATGTTAACACATGATCCGATATTAAATGGCTTGGGTGGCTGAAGGTGGACCGTGGTTTGAGGCCACTGTTAGTGCATTCGGTTACCTCCAGAATGTTCCCCTCAGCTCTATTCTTGAAGAAAAATTAAAGACGAATTTTCCTAAAAAATGGAGGCAGCTCGCACTGGATTAAGAAAGAATCACCATTGTTGGTAGGCACAAATCCTAGCCCTCTATTGAGGACAGCTTGTTCATCAGTAGTAAGCACATGATCGCTTAAATTAACAACTAGGTCACTCTTTCTGTGCTGGTTCCAGCCTTTTGGGGGGCCTTTTTCGCGCTGCGCATGCTCCATGGCGAAGGAGGTGGGCTCCAGTGTAGCTGAGCCTGCTTCCCTCTGCTCCTTCCGCTGGACCGTCCCCGGCCCTGCCCTAAAAAAGGCTTGTTCGTGAAAAATTGTGGTTGTGGATTGTAAGGCAGCATTTGCGGATAAAACTGCATGCCCTGGAAATTCCATGGAGCCGGTGGCAACCACTGTGACTGTTGTTGGCCTCTGGGGAAATTTCTCCATTGTCGCCTGTTGTTATGACCATTGTAGTGTTCTAACTCCTTGCATTGAATCAGGCACTACATCCTGATTAATTAAAGATGTCTTTTTAGTATTTCCCTTTTTTATAAGCAGTAACACTTAACAGTTTTTATAACAGTATTTGAACATACCCTGCAGTGAACTACA